>NC_040084.1:31449472-31752502 GCF_003369695.1 Bos indicus x Bos taurus
AAGAAAAATGTGTTAGGAAGCAAAGAGGTGGGGGCGAGGGAAAGAACAGGCAAACAACAAATAAATCTCTTGATAGTGTTTTGGATTGATAGATAGCACTTCATCCCGAAGCATTTCTCAAAACCCCACACATGCAGTCTCACAAAAGAAATGCAAAGCCTTCAAGAACAGAAGAAAACTAGAAAAACAAATAAATAACTAAGATTCTAATGGTGAAAAAGGAAAGGAAATACTTTGGACCAATTTCAGTTGGTCAAAAGACATTACAGAAAAGACTACCACTCTTAAATTCCTACCAGGTCTAGGTAAGAGTTCATTTTTTATGGTCTCATCCTTCAGGCATTCCATTTGGTTGGCTTAAAGGTTGAGTCACAGCCCTGCTGGGAATAGATTCCGTCCCAGAAAACCAGGCAATAACAAATGTTATGGCCAGTCCACTAAATCACACCGTAGGAAAACCTTGACTTACTCTAAAGCTGTATTTTCTCAGTTCTCAGAATCTGAACCTGGCTCCAAGCATCATTTTGATGATGAGTTATCTCCTTTAAGTCCTCTGTAGAAGCAGGAAGTCCTAAAGCCCTTGGAGCCTTTTAAAAGTTTATTTTCCCCTGAGATAAGATACCAAAATCATAGCTCAGAACTAAAATTTCCACAACAACCAAAATAACTTGTTCACTCCCACCTAAAAATCTTCATATGACATCTCAGGATGCCACTTCATCATTTTTGTAAAACTAATAGCTTCCATTTTTAAGCCATTTATATTCTATCCATGTGCTTTTATATAGCATCACAGTTACACCCTATCTCTTTGAAGAGTCACTACACTTATGTGTGATCTATATTTTGCAGGCTATTCAAGCACATAACCACAAAACAAAAATGTTTCTAATTCTCTCTTACTTGTTCTTTGAGAACTCAAGCATCGTGTAATACCTGGGAACATGTCTAGGAATCAGCATAGGATTTTTTAATTCTCTTGGCTACCAACGTTTTCTTATCCTCCTCCTTTAGGTCTTTATTGTTTGTGTGCTTTTTAGCCAACATCAAAAGTGGCAGCTACGCTGATTCAGTTTTTCAAAGACTTGACCACCATCATTGCTGACTGTGGCCACCAGAGCTGTGGATGTCAGCCATCGGCATTGCCCTTTCATTGCTCTTCTCAGTATCAGAAGTGATGCTGAGGTCCATGCCATTTATGATGACTAATATTAGAGCCCCGTCCACTAACTCCACCACTGCTATAACCCACACTACTCACCACTGCTGCCAGTGCTACAGCTGACTCTGTTAACTGCTGTCAAGGCAGCAACCATTGCAGCTCTTACTGCTGCCAATGCTGGGATTGCAACAACCACCCTTCTGAGGCCCAATGTTGATTTTATCATGGCTCTGGTGATAGCTCTCATGAAAAGTTTCTTTTTAACCTCTATTGGTCTTTATTGTATCCTTCTTATGGTAGAATCAAGGCAAGTCTCCTCAGCGGTAGACTGACAGATGGCTGAAATGCCAACTTAATTGTTCCAATAATTATTCGAGGACACATCCTTGAGAACAGTTTCCTTCACCCCATAGTCAAAACATCACTAAGGTTACTAACTACTTTCAAAACATATCCAGAATCCAACTACTTCCTTCATTTGTATCCCTACTACTCTTATTCAAGTCATAATCCTATTTAGTCTAAACTTTGAAATGACCTCTGAACTGGTCTTCCTGCCTCAAGTCATGCCCTCCTATAATCCATTCTCGGCATGTCAGCTACAGGGAGAATTTTATAAATATAACTCAGACCACAAAACTCCCTTGTTTGGAGCCCTCCAGTGTTTCCGTGCCTTACTCTAGTTTACGTGATGCACCCCCCAACTAAACCCTTCAACTTCACACCACTCTTGACTTAACAATGTGTCTTCAGCCACTTTGGCATTCTCCCTTTTTCCCAGATACACCAGCTCATTCCATCCTGAAGTCTATGCACCAGCTGTTTCTTTTTGCTTGAAATACTTTCCCCCACCCGCCCAATATTGTTGTGGCTCCTTTTTCCTCAGAGAAATGTTTCCTGACCTGCCGGTCCAAAGAAGCTTCCAAGTCATTGTCTTCTTATTGTATTTTAATTCACTGAAAAGCACTTATTGGTCTATTTTCCTTATTTATATAATCATTCGATTGTGGTTTACATAAATCGATGCTACATAAATATATTGATGCAAAATAAAATCTTTAACTACAAAGTCTACAGGATTATATAAAAAATTTGCTTCAGAGAAAAACTGCACCTTGACTTGCCAAAAAGTCACAAATCAGTAATTGATAAGTCCAATTTCAGAGAACATAAAAACTCAGAAATTCAACTGACATTAAAATACTTCTGTCCAATTAAAAGGAAGGTGTGGGCAGGTTCCTTCTCTGTTCGCTAGTTCCCCATTCCCTGTTTACCACTCCTAGATGCAGCTCCCAGCCTTTTCCATGTTTAAGGAGGAGAGAAGAGAAAAAAAATGTGGAAAAACCTTCCAAGACTGGTGCCAGTGTCCTCAGGAACTGGTTTCCTCTGGCCCTGATAGCTATTTTAAGTTTACTCTTTCTCCTTTCCTTGGATTCTTCAAAACTGCAACCACCCCCATCTCTAGAAATACCTCCCCTGCAGTTCCCTGACATAAATATTCACCTTCCCTCTGAACACCAAGGAGTCCTCCTTTGGCTCCCAGTCTAAGCAGTGGGCCCCTAGCCAGATTCTTGCTGTTAGAGGGTCCCAGTTCCCCCAGAAGTTCTCTTAACACTTCCCTAGACAGGTCAGGCTCCTGGCGGCCATCTTGGGTCTTAAATAGTTCTGTACCACTGTGATCTCTTTCCTTTTCACACTGGATGAGGGTAGCTATGGTTCTTTCTGCCTTCTTTACAATACTACTTATGGAGCCTAACACCTCACTTTGAAACTTCTTATCATGGGCTCAGTCAAAAGTAATTTTACACGTTTCTGCATTCTTATCAAAATATACAGATTCTATTAGTCAGTTCCTCTTCTGTGAAACATTTGCCCCATAGGAAGTCATTCTTTATAGGATCGGCTTAGACAATGAGAAGAATAAACGTGTATTAAGCCCAATATATGTAGTTCAGAATATGTAGTCCAGCCTTGAAAACAGTCACCCACATGAAAAGTCTAAATTAATGAACTTTCAGGAAAAAAAAAAATATTGATTTGGTTCACTTGGTAATGAATATTAGTCCATGAATATATTTTTACAAGCATTTCAACATTCTTATTCTTAAGGTTTATTATATACCTGATGGAGCAGAGTTGATCTCAACATCTAGATAATAATAATGAATTATTAAAGATACTCAACCCACCTTTTCTACAGACCTTGGCTTGCTTATTATTGATGCCATTTGTATTAATATGCAGACTTCATAAAGCTCACTTGTAGAAGACTCTCCAAATTCCCAAATACTCACCTCCAGAGAAACTCAGAGTCCCCCAGTTAAAATTATTATTAACTTCCAACCCCCTTATTAACCCCCAAGACTTCTGAGGGTTGGCCAGGGAACCATTAAATTTTTAGTGCCAGAATTAATGCCAGATTAGAGTCACATGGGTATTATCCTTGCTGATTTATGATGCCATGTAGCACAGTAAATGAGACTGTTCCCCTTAGGCCAGCTGAAAACTTCTAATACTTTGTTTCTCATGGCACATCTTTCAGGGCTGGGGCAGACAGTGAGAGCAAAGAGGAAAAAAAAAGTATCCGACAATGTCTTTGATATAAATCCCAGGTATTCTCTTTCTTCCCCAAACCAGCCTAGATTACCATTATGGAGAAAAGTCAAAACTGCACATAAAACAAAAATCATAACAAAGAGAAACATCTCACATCCCCTGACAAATCAG
Source organism: Bos indicus x Bos taurus (assembly GCF_003369695.1). Classification (NCBI taxonomy): domain Eukaryota; kingdom Metazoa; phylum Chordata; class Mammalia; order Artiodactyla; family Bovidae; genus Bos; species Bos indicus x Bos taurus. Next base: position 31,453,362 of record NC_040084.1, read on the forward strand.
AACAAAGCCGTGAAGGTCATGTACCCAAAACAAGGAAGAGAAAATCTGAAAGAAATTGTGTATAGTATTTAAAAACACCCTGACAGAACTCAAATTAATAAAGATTTAAAAACAATCCTTCATTATAGACAAAATGTCTTCTTTACTCACTAGCTATGTGGCCTTGAACCCAAATTTCCTCGAATGTGAAGTAGAATAGCATTGCTTACTAACTATGGTTGATCTAAAGTTGGAGTAATTCAAGATATAATGATCTGAGATTGGATTTTAGAATGCATGTAGATTTAGGAGGCCAGAAAAAAAAATGATTCTTTTGGTCAGAAGATTTTTTTTTTTTTTTAACTTGCTTCCAAACCAGGTTGTATTCGTCCTTTTAGTCCAAAGACCCTATGTGAACGTGTCTTACTTAGAATAGTAACACAAAGGAGGTTCTAGAGCTTCATTTCACAATTCCTATAGCTATTTTATATCAGAGCCTTGACCTCACTGTAGACAATTATATAAACATTTCAGGTTCCCTGATGGCTCAGTGGTTAAAAAGCCCTCCTGCAATGCAGGATACATGGGTTTGATCCTTGGGTCAGGAAGATCCCCTGGAGAAGGAAATGGCAACCCACCCCAGTATTCTTGGGAAATCCCATGGACAGAAGAGCCTGGCGGGCTATGATCCATGGGGTCACAAGAGTCAGACATGACTTAGTGACTAAACAACAATGACAAATATAGACATCTGTATAGTAGATCTTAGAGGCTATAAATCCTATTTACATGGTTGACTCAGTCTCATATCTGAAGAAAATGGCCCAAGAATACTAACACACTTAGCACTTCTTGCTTCCAGCAACAAAAATGACAACCTTATTTATATAATTATTTTTATATAAAATGCCAATATTGTCCCACATGGGTAAAATGAAAGACATTTGTTGTTTTGTGTCTAATACTTTTTTTAGACTGAAGGAAAAAAAGGAAAATCAATGCTTCAGATTACTTTGCAGAATAACGTTCAGATGTCTAGGAGAAAGAGCCTGGGGCAAGGAGTGATGGGCGGGGGCAGCCTCTTCACCTGGCATGTTCACAATCTCTTTGTAAATGACTGTGCCTCTGAATCCGAATCTGGCTGCCAAGCATGTCCCAGGCCCCAGGCTGAGGAGCTCTGAAGAGATCAGCCACAGGCATTGATTAGGAAGAAGTTCCTGGAGGACAGCAAAGCCTTCACCGTGTTGTTTAATAAGGATTTTCATGTGGAGTGACTAGAGAGCGTGCAACAGTGACTGTAGGCCCCGGGAAGTTGTCAAACACTGAGCCCACATGGCTGAATTCACCCTGTTTACCTTGCTTGATAGAAAGCCAGAGGAAGGCCAGACAATAGCCATAAATTCAAATAAGTTTTTAAAGCCTTCTCAATTGATCACGACACAAAAAGACACAGAGCAATTGCATAATCACCTCACACACCAGTAACTAAATATATTGTCCTTTCCAAATCCACTGATGTAAAACACAGAGCCTTTTCTCCCCAGCTAATGGTTGAGAGCAGCTTTATGTAGCTTTCTTGTGAACTTAATACCCAGCAAACAAAAGACAGTGTTGGAAGCAGCTCTTTGGGTATGACAGTAACGTACATACGATGGTATCTTCCTGTGGTAAAATAGCTTTTATAAGTGAAGCAGAATTAAAGCCTGGGTTGCACTTCTGTCTCTTACATGTATATTAAGTTTTTCTCTGAAAGTCAAAGAAAACGAGATTTTCTCCTAAATTGCTTGTCTTCCTATGTCATATTAAAATACCGAAACTTGACTCATGAGATGACACAGAGTGGAGCAATAAATAAAATGACACACAGGATATCTGTGAGTTCACAAACTGTTAATTAACTCCTGAACCTACATTCAAGCCAGAGGCAATGTGGCAACGGGGAACAGAATCCATCATCATACCTAAATAGGAAGGTAAGTAGATGGTAAGTACTGGTAATAATTTCCTATTGCAGACGTTGTATGTGGTAACTTGGGCCAATATAAAGTTGAAGTCAGAATTTAAACTTTGGATTTTACCCTTGACTCCACAGTCTGTGAGCACAGACTCTTTCATTGAGACTCTTTCATTGAGGTAATTTAAAAGGGGGGGAAAATGATCCCCATCTCAATGACATTTCCAAATGATGACATTTCCTCATATGACTATCAGCTTAGAAATAGGCATCCTCAGAAATCTCATAACCTTTTGCGGGTTTCTTTTGTTTCAGGGTCTCCATGTTTTCAGAGAGTATAGGCTTCACACTGCTTGCAATTCAGTCTCAACTATATTTTTCACACCTAATAGATTATATAGGTACAGGATTTCAGTCCTTCTATCTTAGCATATTTTAAATAAATAACTATCTTATTTCTATGGTACATACCAGTAGCTCTAGAACTCTGGGTGTATCTGCTAAAAAGTCATAAAAACTATAACTTTTAGTAAGCTGATTCTTTCACAGTAATCTAAGACTTCAAAGACTGTCCTTCCTCTGTGACCTTTACAAAACATACAAGGAGGGTTCAGTTTGATTTTTATGGACATTAGATGAACATTCCATGGTTTTTACCATAAGCAGAAGTGCAGTGTGACTAGCCAGTACAGCTAGAATTAGTAGCTGAGATGGGGTTGCAGGAGGTGATTAGAACCAAAACACTGACTTCAGTGAGCCTTGCTACTCACAGTGGGGTCCCAGAGCCAGAAGCATCAGCAGCTCCTAGGAACTTGTTAGAAATGCACAATCTCAGGCTCTGCTCCAGACCTACTGAATTGGAATCTGCATTTTAATAATATTGGAGGGTGATTTACTTGCTTAAGCTTTGAGAAGCCCTCAGCTAGAGCTGAGGAGAGCCAGGTGCTGTGAATTCAGTTCAAGAACCCATAGCAAAAGGGGGAGGTCAAGGTTAGGGAGACCAAGTGCAAAAACAAGTCAAAGACCAAGAGGCATGAGTGAGGTCATAAACAGGAGCCATAAACATAAACAGGGTAAAGCAAAAAGGGATGAGGACTGTATTGAACAGGATTGGGATGGAGTTAGGTTTAAACTTCAGGTGGACAACATACATAATGCCAGAAGAATTCCAAGATTACTGTTCAAGGTGGATAATTCAACCTACTCCTGTAAATTTCCAAGTCAGTAGAACTGACTTATAATGGATGATGACTATACAACTTGTTACCTTTCTGTATCTCCAAGACCTTCATCCTTTATTACTTTGGGATCCCTAAACAGAACCCTAAAAACCTAAAACCCTAAGCAGGTTTGCCATTTTTTTTTTCATTGAACCTTCACAATTTCCTATTGGTTAAACAATTTTTTAAAAACATTTTCTGTTAAAAAAGTTAGACAATGCCAAAAAGAATATGTTTGTCTAAGGGTTTTTCTATTGAGGAAAGACTTCTGAATGGGCAAGCTCATAAGCAACTGAATCTGGTGAGCAACACAGGAAACACAGATGTTAGACCCCCAAGGGTCATCGTTGACTTAAATCCTCATAATTCGGAGTTCAATCTTATTATCTCTCATTTAACCCATGTTACAGATGAAGAAATTAAGGCTCCGGGAAAAAAATAATTTTTTTCAAGTCTGACAGAACAAGGACAGTGTCCAGAACTTGTATTCTTAGCCACTGCACTGCACCAAAAGAAAGACAAGCAAAAATAGCCCCATTTGTCAACTGAAGTGTCTCTGTATCTCCTGTGTGTCACACAATGCAGGAAAAGTAATCATTTCTGGAGTCACTGGGAAGCCCATAACCATGTACACCATCCCTGTAATATAATGAAGAATCTGAGCAGATTCCTAAGTTTCATCTTCAGAACTTTGTATCTCCTGACATCAAACAAGATACTAAAAGTTTTCAAAACATAGAAAACCTGTGTATGTGCACACACATATAAAAATTATATTATTTCTAATACATTCATTCTAAATAAGGTCTAAAGCTTTGCTTACCATGTTCCATGATCTATAGGACTTCTTATCACAATGCTTGGCATATAGCAGAACAGCAGGCTATCAGTAACCCTTTATTAAATGATTATGATTATGATAACATTGAAAGCTGAACTCAGAGACTTCTACCAAAGAGATTCATTTTCATGTTTGCTGTGAATTTTTCTTAAACCAAAATGTTAACGCATGGTCATGAAAATATCAAAGGTTTTGTTTTTTCTTCACACCAAAATTAATTGTGATAAACACAGGAAAACTGCAGGCTTGCCAGAAAGATAAATACCAAATTCAAGAAAGAGCTGGCAGCCAAATTTGTCCATATTTGGGGAATAATACACAATTGAAATTCTCCCCCAAGGAGATATTAGATACAGCTTGTAAGCTATTACAAGAAATTGCTGGTGTAGCTTCTCCAATTACAGATTAAGTATCAATCATAGCAAGCCAGAATTGATGCCAAACTTACTCTAATATCATACCAAATGATGTAAATTCTATTTTGGTATATAAAGACATTTTAGCTTGATTCTCTAATTCTTGTCCAAGAGAAATGAACAGTCCACCTTCCAAAATTAATATAAATAAATTCTTATCTGAGACATACATGTGCTCTCTCCATTAACCATTATTTGTATGAGATTACATTCTGAGGTCCCCAATCCTAAGGAACAAAGTCAAATTGCAAGAAAACAAGCTGATATCATGCAGTTTGAGAAAATCATTTCCACTGAGTCCAAAAGTCAGAAGAAATTTAGCTCAGTTTCCTAAACAACACAGAAAACTCTGATCTTCTGAATGGCCACCATGAATCATTTATTGTAAGTGTTATAATAAAAAAAAAAAAAATTCAAATATGTTCAGCGTATTCTACTAAGTCACTCAAGTGGATGCAGATTTTTTTATTCCCATCAACATAAAAAGATTATAAGCTTGAGCACCAATTAATCAAAAAATTCAGTGAACCCTAAACCCTACTCTCTAAGAATTTTATTAAGCTTTTATAAAAAGCCAGAAATAACACAAAAAAGAAGAAAATTAAATAAAATGGCTCAGTAAATTTGCAATGATCACACCATACCATATTAATTATCAAAATCTATTTTAACAACTTAGTGTTTAGTGCCAAAGATCAGAATTTTTTTGACCTTCCAAAAGTCAATCTGCATATTTTGAAGGACACTGAGTCACTTCTGCTTTCCTTTGATATATTAAAGGGAGAATGCTGATCTATTTCTAGATAAAGTTGCACACATTTACAAATAGTCTAATGTGGTTGGCTTCCAAAGTTGATTAGGATAGAGTTCATCAAACAATTTTTAGCTCACAACCTCATTTCTTCAAGATGTTTTTGCTACCCTGTATTCCAACTGTTTTTTCTGTGAAAGCTGTGGTAAGATTTCAAAACTTAAGTGAGGAAAACACTTTCTCTTTACTAATTAAAATGAAATACACTAGGCCCTTGACATTTATATCAGATAGTTCCAGGATCTTTCACAACTCTGAAATTTTAAAATATCACCACTGAGAATCAAAACTCTGCTGTATAAATGGAGTGCAATGCTGTCAGCGGGCTCAGTCACTAGCTTGCAGCTAACTTTTAGCAATCACCACACCAGCCTCAAAGAGTTTATAAGCCAAGTTCATGCCTCAGCAAAATCACAAATTAGTTTCTGTCATGGATCTTCAGTTTAATTATGAAGAAATGAAACCAAAAATTTTAATGTGCAAATGTCAAAGTTATAGTATAAATAGGATGCTCGCCAAAAAAATATTTTTTCGATAAATATAAGCTCAGGGACCAAAGCCTTTGGGTAGGCATCAAAAGGATGTCTTTTGGACTCTGTGGGAGAGGGAGAGAGTGGGATGATTTGGGAGAATGGCATTGAAATATGTCTAATATCATATATGAAATGAGTTGCCAGCCCAGGTTCAATGCACGATACTGGATGCTTGGGGCTGGTGCACTGGGACAACCCAGAGGGATGGTACAGGGAGGGAGGAGGGTTCAGGATAGGGAACACGTGTATACCTGTGGCAGATGCATGTTGATATATGGCAAAATCAATACAATATTGTAAAGTTAAAAAATAAAATAAAATAAAAACAACAACAATAAAAAGGATGTCAACAAATCTGTCTAAAGTTTTTAATGTAATACTCTTTAAAAAAAAAAAAGGAAGCCAAAACTACAGCTCTAGATACCTTAAAATTACTAGTATCGGGGTAAACAATAGAATTTATTTCAGTTTGGGAGATAAAAAGCAATTATCACCTTAAGGAGAATATTTTTCTAGGAAAAAGCAATTCAAAAAGTTTCAATCAAGAGGGGACTAATGTGATGCTCAATTCAAAAAATCTATCAACAAAAGTACACTTCTCTATTCACATAAAGTTTTTGTTAAGAGCACTCATTTTAATAAGATAGAAACAATAAAGTCAGGATTGTGAAGACATCTATTTCTGGTTGTTATTGTTGTTCAGTCACTAAGCCATGTCTGACTCTTTACAACCCCATGGACTGCAGAATACCAGGCTCCTCTGTCCTTCGTTATCTCCCGGAGTTTGTTCAAATTCATGTCCATTGAGTCCATCTAGTAAGTATTTCTGTAATGGTAGGCAATTTGAGCCAACTCTTCAGTTGAGGACAGCTATAAAAGCTGGACAGAATGTTTATTTTTAAAGCTGCTTGAGGGTGTTAAAGACAAATTTCAAAAACACAAATAAAGGAAATAGGCTCAGAAAAGAAAGTCCACTTAGAGGTTTAATTTTTCCCTCAGGGCATCGACTGATTGTGGAGGGAGCGGTTGAGAGATTAAAAGACTGAGGCAGAGCTTTGGGTGGCCTAATGAAGATAGATGGACGGTGAATGATGTCCAGGATGACCATGTAAGGGACCTTGGTGAATCCACCTTAATGCATTTCACAGGAACTGTAGCCCAACTTTGAATCTTATCAATCATTGAAATTGTATTAAGTGGTCTGAGAGCAAATGGTTCTAGCACCCATAATGGTAGGTCTCCAGGGAGAAATGAACATAAGTTTTCTCAAAAGGAAGATGACATCACTCTAAGCATTGAATTATTTCTTTACACAATATTACAAACATAATATCAGGTTCCAAATAAAAATTTATACATATGTGAACAAGAGGATATGATTTAAAAGCAACAGTAATAAAAGATAAGAGAAACACAGTTTTAAGGTCTACAGATACTCCACAGAATTTAAAATGAGTGTTCTTACTCTACACAAAGATATAAAAGACTAGAAATTTCATCAAAGAACTAGAAATCATAAAAATTATCCAAGTGGAAACTAGATTAAAAAGTAGTATAAAAAATTAACCAAAATTAAGAATTTAGGCCTCGCAGGTGGGTCAGTGGTTAAGAATCCACCTGCAATGCAGTAAATGCAGGTTGAATCCCTGGTGGGGAAGATCCCCTGGAAAAGGAAACGGCAAGCCACTCCAATATTTTTGCCTGGGGAATCCCATGGACAGAGGAGCCTGGCAGGCTACAGTCCATGGGGTTGCAAAGAGTTCAATAAAACAGAGACTGTGCAAGCACACAGTGATCATTCTACCAGCAGATTAAACACAGCTGAAGAAAGAATCAGTGAACTGAAATAGAAGCCCCCCAAATAATATATCCTAAATAGTGTACAAAGAAATAAAACAGTAAAATACAGAAAAGGGAATAAAAGACATGAAAGACAATGAAAAGATTTACAATGTGGTTAGTTTTCTGTTGCTACATAACTACTACAAACTTGCAGCATTAAACAACACAACTGTATTAGCTCACAGCTATTTTCATCAGAAGTCTGGCATGACATGTTAGGTTCTCTGCTTTGGACTCACAAGGTTGAAGTCAAGGTGTCAGGCTGAGTTTTTGACTAGAGGTTGTGAAGGAAAATCTACTGCCTTCTCGTAGGCACAATTTAATTCTTAGTATTTTGTGTGACTGAGATCCCCATTTCCTTGCTGGTTATCAGTGGGGACCACTTTTAGCTGCTAGAGGCTGCCACACTTCTTGTCATGTAGCCTCTTCCATCTTCAAATCAGTAATGTCACATCAAATTGTTCTCACACTTTGAATTGCAGGCTTCCCCTCCTGCCAATGGCCAATAAAATGCTCAGCTTTTAAATAGCTCATGTGATTAGGTCAAGTCACTAGATAAATGTTATTTTAAGATCAACTGTGCCATGTAACAGGCTTTTCTGGTGGCTCTGTGGTAAAGAATTCACCTGTCAATCCAGGAGCCGCAGGAGACAAGGCTTCAATCCCCAGGTGGGGAAGATCCCCTGGAGTAGGAAATGACAACCCATTCCAGTATTCTTGCTGGGACAATCTCATGGACAGAGGAGCCTGGTGGGCTATAGTCCATAGGGTCACTAAGAGTTGGACACAACTGAGTGACTAAGCATGCACACATGTACCATATAATATAATATAACCATGGGAAAAAATCTACCATGTATACCAGTTGAAGGAATATGCAAGGCCTGAACACCAGAGGAGCAGGAAATTCTGAGGACCACCTTAGGATCTTGCCCATCACAAGCATTCTCATCAATGATCAGGTCACGTTAACAAAAGAAGCCATGGAAGACAGAGTATTCCAAATAATAATCCTGGAAGAGATTAGGAGTTTGGGATTAACAGACATATACTATATATAAGGCCCTGGGGCTTCCCTGGTAGCTCAGATGGCAAAGAATCGGCCCACAAAGCAGGAAACCGGAGGGAGTTCAATCCCTGGGTTGCGAGGATCTCCTCGGAGGAAGGAGAGGAGTATTCTCCAGTATTCTTGCCTGGAGAATTCCATGGACAGAGAAGCCTGGTAGGCTACAGTTCATGGAGTGACAAAGAGTTGGACATGACTGAGTGACTAACACACACACACACACACACACACACACACACACACACACACTATCTATCTATCTATATGGCTTCCCAAGTGGTGCTATGGTAAAGAACCCGCCTGCCAATGCAGGAGGCATAAGAGACCTCTGGGTAGGGAAGATCCCCTGAGGAGGGCACATCTATCCACTCCAATATTTTTGCCTGGAAAATCCCATGGACAGAGGAGCTTGCCAGCCATGGTCCACAGGATTGCAAAGAGTTGTACACAACTGAAGTGACTTAGCACACAAGCATGCACTTTATATAAAATAGATAAATATCAAGAACCTAATGTATAGCACTGGAAACTATATTCAGTGTCTTTTAAAAATCTATAATGGATAAGAAACAGAAAAAGTATATATATATATATATATATATATATATGTATATATATGTATATATATATATGTATATATATAAAGAATGCTACTGCTAAGTCACTTCAGTTGTGTCCGACTCTGTGCGACCCCATAGACGGCAGCCCACCAGGCTCCCCTGTCCCTGGGATTCTCCAGGCAAGAACACTGGAGTGGGTTGCCATTTCCTTCTCCAATGCATGAAAGTGAAAAGTGAAAGTGAAGTCACTCAGTCATGTCCGACTCTTCACGACTCCATGGACTGCAGCCCACCAGGCTCCTCTGTCCATGGGATTTTCCAGGCAAGAGTACTGGAGTGGGGTGCCATTGCCTTCTCCATATAAAGAACACATATGAATATATAAAAGTAAATCACTTTTCTATACACCTGAAACTATATCAACTGCACTTCAATATATAAATAAGTATTACTTTTGAAAAGCAAATCATCAGTTAACTTGTATTTTGGCAGCTCCATTACAGTGATTTTCAGACTTACAGATTTCAACCTATTAGTGGTCATAATATCAGTTTAATGAGTTACAACCCACTAGTTGTATTATTGTTTTATTGAAATAATTAAAGAGAAGAAAAAGGAAACATCACAAGCAACTTAGTGGGACTTTGAACATGATGAAGAATTCATTTGAAATCTTTAAATGGATCCTAATATGTCCCAAGTGGGAGGAAGCCCACAATAATCATGCTTTCTATTACACATATACACATATATCCAAAGATATTGATACATATTTATCCATATTTGAATATATATATTTATATATATATAGTGATCAGAAAACATTGAAAGGTACTAACAGATTACAGAGAATCCTATTATTTATGTATAACTATCATTTGACTCTATTCTTTATGTACTGTCTCTAGGGTCAAGTCAAATATTCCTTTGTGCTATTATGGAAAATACACTCAGGACTCCTAAATTTCTGTGGTTTAGTTGCATGAGTTTTTTTTAAAATATGAAATAAATGATTTTTTGTTCTTTATTATATAATTATTACACTATCCATTTTAATTTCTTTTGCATCAGCCATTAGAGTCTTCAGGACCTGCCCATATCTGGGTCTCTTTATGCTTTGAGTTTAACTCATCTTTATATGAACAAGCATTTTTTATTAGTGTAATCAGCACATTTCCATATCATTTCGTAATTTTTTAAAAGACATTGTGATGGGTCTTTAGGAACCAAGAGTTCCCATTGGACATTTCTGTCCCCAGGAATCTGAATAGCAGTCTAATTCCCCACGCAACCACATCCGAGGTAATTCACCTGACAGTTACTTAATGCTTCCCCATACATCAGCATGGGGCTCAAAACTGAAGATTTAAAGATGAATAAAACTAGTCCCTGTACTCAAGATATTTATGTACCTCCAACCTTTTACTGTACTGTGAGTGCTTTATGTTTTTTAAAATTTCTGTTTCTTATCAAACTGTTCATTTTCTTCTCAAATCTACTTTTGTCTCACTGAATATACTGTCTTTAGGTATATTCCTCTGTAGGGTAAATTTGGGTTTTTGAGCAAATGATCAATATATTTTTACTTACCAAGTTATCCCTAACTGTATTACATGTAGTCCTGTAGTACAGATTGTAAAAATCAATAAACACCATCATTATCTCTAAGTATTAAGTAACTAACATTACTTACTGGTACCTTAGTTTATCACCTTTCTATCTGGGTTTTACTCCAAAATGCATTTGAAATTTTGAAATCAGATTAGAAAGTATATAATGGAGAGAGGGAATCTCTATAATCATGTTTATTTTTTCCCAGAAATATTAAATCGAAGCCCTCTTTGAAAGAGGTATTATAATGAGTGTTACTTCATATTTATTGTGTGGGTTTACATGTTTGTAAAAGAAAAAAAAAGGTAACTGATTCTCTCTACATCCTTTGGAGAAGGGTCATGGTGGTCAATGTCTGACTAAACAGTATATTAAAGATTCAACTAAAACCTTAAAACTAAGTATAATGTACTACAGGCAATAAATTGAAACCCATCAAACAGAGGATCACCACCATAAATGGAATCACAGTACTGATTTGTCCAATTCTAATTCATTCTTGTCACTGAATCAGGGCATCAAGCTAGGGTTCTGCTACACAATATGCCAAAGAAAAATAAAAGACTGCTAGGAGAGTTTTCTTTCCCAGCGAGCAGTTTGCCTAAGGTGTTCACACATCCACCCACTGAAATTTAATCATTAATGTAGCACATTGCCAGAGAGATGAAAGGCAGTAAAGTGACATAGGTTAGTTAGATCTCAGGAGAAAAACCAACATATCAAAGTCCTGTCAGAATAAGAGGTAGGAACCCAAAGGACAACAGGAATTTTGTTTTGCACAAAAGAAATATTTCTATTTATCAACTTCTACTTATTTTGTAAATGTCTCATCTTTTTCCACCATCATCCATCCCACCAATATGATGATGCAGTAAAGTTTTGAAAATAAAGGATGGTCAAAATAGCAAAGTTTAATAAAATTGCTGGTAAGGTCGATAAGGACTGATTTTGCTCGGCTGTTCTAACATGTTAGGAAAATGATGTTTTTGGCAAGGTAAGTTAAAAGGCTTGCAGGAGATAATTTGAAGGAGGATCAAACCAGACTATCAAAATCCAAGTCACAAGTTCTAATACTTACAGGGCCACTCAGGTAAAATAAGTAATGAGGCTAGTCTAACATAACACCATAAAGAGTGGTGAAGTGAAGTGAAGAAGTGAAGTCACTCAGCTGTGTCCGACTCTTTGCAACCCCATGGACTGTAGCCTACCAGGCTCCTCTGCCCATGGGATTTTCCAGGCAATAGTACTGGAGTGGATTGCCATTTCCTTCTCCAAGGGATCTTCCAAACCCAGGGATCGAACCTGGGTCTCCCGCATTGTAGACAGACGCTTTACCATCTGAGCCACCAGGGAAGTAGCCATACTGAGTGGTACCATACTGTAAAACACCTGCTCTGCTTGGATATGTAGTACTCTTCCACTCCATTAAGGCATTTCCATGAAGGAAATGGGGAAAGTGGTCCTAGATCTTTTACTTTTTCAAGAGTATCTGAAGATCTGGATGCTTCTGAGAATGTTCTCAATTTTTATTGAACTGAAAATAACAAACAAAAAATATTAAAGCTGTCTTGAACTCAAATTTCTGCTGTATGTGACCTCTACTTGAGAAGGAAATAATTAGGTGATATAAGAAAAGGTGTGCTCTGTAATTCAGCTAATATTAACAAAAATATAACAAAGCTTTGGAAACAATTATTTTTATCATTACCTCTGGGTTCCGATTCAGTTTACCTTATACTTTTGGTTAATGTTGAAAATAAAAGATACACAAAATCACCCTAAGAGGGCATTGTTTATCATCAGGGAGTATCTGAAAGTTATCAGGACCTGGTGTTCAATTTGCATGTTGGTCTCAACGCTCAAAAAACCACTGGAGCAACACTAGCATTATAAATTACAAACTTCTTTAAAAAGGCCTTCCCTGCTGGCTCAGACGGTAAAGTATCCATCTACAATGCGGGAGACCTGGGTTCAATCCCTGAATTGGGAAGATCCCCTGGAGAAGGAAATGGCAATCCACTCTAGTACTATTGCCTGGAAAATCCCATGGACAGAGGAGCCTGGTAGGCTACAGTCCATGGGGTCACAGAGAGTCGGACACGACTGAGCGTCTCCACTTTCACTTTCACTCTAAAAAGGCCAGTTGTTTAATTCCCTAATCTTGGTACATAGCCTAAAGAGTGGGGGAAATATGATTTTAATATTTTTCTCCAGTGTAAATGTCACTCAAATGCATCAGCATATTTGAAGGGTATTTTGTATTCTTTCCAGTCTCTTTATGGCCTGAAATGTCAACACATAGTCAATAGCTCATTTCCTGTTGATCTTTCAGAACTAATTTTTTTAAACGAAAACAACAATTTATTTTTAAAACTCCTTGGCTCCCCATTAGGATAACACTGCTTTGGGTTCTGCATATACCTCCCAACTAATTGGATGTCTTTCCTCATCACCCTATCAACATCACATCATCATGAACTGAGTTGTTTCTCAGTCTTCAAAACCGGTGCCAGCTGGGGCTGAGCTTTCCTTACGAGAGGTCCTCCGTTATCCTACACGGAGTCCTCTCTCTTCAATTTACTCAGCATCCTCTTGACACAGTTGATTTGCAGTGAACCCTGCCTCAGTCTTTAAGTAACTCTAGCCTTGATCCCTGGATCCAAGTAATTCTAGTGTCAGAGACAAAACTTGCTAAATAGTTTAATTTGGCCTCAATAGCTGACCTGAATTTCAGCTATTGAGGGCAAGACTCCTGCAAAACTAGTTAAATGTGGCCTAGCCCTGGCATCTTGGAAAAATTTATGAAGTTCATATTACTCTACACTGTTTCATCAAATGAACATTTGATCATTTCCTAATATTTTAAAAAAATCACTCCTCTCCTACAATATGGCTCCAACAGGAGGAAATTTCAATTGGTTCTTTCACTGCATTCCAGGTGAAGATTTGTAGGATATAAAATATTAAAAGTTGTAGTCAGAACAAAGAAAATGCAATAGCTTTTAAAAAATGACTTTTCATGGAAGTTCAAGGAATACTTAGTAGCACATATTTCCTTCTCAAGGAAATCAAATTTGCAAATTCACCTAACATCAAGCACCATTATCTAGTTCAGCAGATTGCCGTGGTCGCATTATTGACTCTTTTTCAAGGGTTGTGAATAAAGTCAGGTAGATTTTCTCAGACTGTCAGTTCCAGTAACTCTTCTTTGGTGGGTCTATGGAGTAATATCAGATATACAGATACCATAAATGGCAAAGTAGAAGAGAGTTAGTCACTAAAAATCAATCATCATTTTCCTACAGTACAAAATGTAAGGATTGTGTATATTATAAAGTATATATATATTTTTTTAATTGAAGGATAATTGCTTTACAGTATTGTGTTGGTTCCTGCCAAACATCAAATAAATCAGCCATAGGTATACATATGGCCCCTCTCTCTTAACCTGCCTCCCACCTCTCTCCCCATCCCACCCCTCTAGGTTGTTACAGAGCCCTGGTTTGAGTTCCCTGAGAAATACAGCAAATTCCCACTGGCTATCCATTTTACATAAAGTAATGTATGTTTCCATGTTACTCTCTCCGTACATCCCACTCTCTCCTTTCTCCCCACACCGTGTCCATAAGTCTGTTCTCTATGTCTGTGTCTCCACTGATGCCCTGCAAATAATTTTGTCAGTACCATTTTTCTAGTTTCCATATATATGCGTTAATGTATGATATTTGTTTTTCTCTTTCTGACTTACTTCATTCTTATGCAGAAACTGTTCAGTCACTAAATTGTGTCCAACTCTTTGCAACCCCATGGACTGCAGCACACCAGGCTCCCCTGTCCTTCACCATCTCCAGGAGTTTGCTCAAACTCATGTCCATTGAGTCAGTGATGCCATCCAACCTCTGTCACCCCCTTCTTCTCTGCCCTCTACCTTACCCAATATCAGAGTCTTTTCTAATGAGTCAGCTCTTCGCATCAGGTGGTTAAAATATTGGAGCTTTGGCTTTAAAATCAGTCCTTCCAATGGAATAGTCAGGGTTGATTTCCTTTAGGGTTTACTCTTATTTATGATCCAACTCTTATATCCATATATGACTCTTTCTCTCTCTCTACTGATATATATATGGGTGTTACATGTGAATGTGGGGGACTGGCGGGGAGGAATATTACAGTAATTATGTGAAAAAGAGAGACTCCAAAGAGAATAGAGTTTTAGGGAAAGAAGAGAAAATGTGAACACAGAAATAAATAAAAATTAAAACAGTAGCTTCTTTTCAGAAAGAGGCCTGCGGGTGTGAGATAGCCAAGATTCCATGGATACTTGGTGTGCAAAGTTGATGGATTGCCAAGAGAGAGAAATTGAGGGAAGAAAGCCCTTCACCAACTCCCAGAAGGTGGGACGAAGAGTATCTCATTATATAAAACCAAGAAAGCATCATGAGGAGAAATTCCATCTATAACTAGGAGTCTAGGAGTGCTCACTAATTCAGAGTTCTCTGATATAGTTGATGGGAAAGGAGAGGAAAAATGGGAGTTTCCCTTCTCCCTAAAATGTTAAGCTAATTTTAAAATATTATATTTTGGTGGATTAAATCAGTTCAGTTCAGTCACTCAGTCATGTCCAACTCTGTGATCCCATGAACTGCAGCACACCAGGCTTCTTGTCCATCTCCAACTCCTGGAACTTACTCAAACTCAAGTCCATTGAGTAGGTTATGCCATCCAGCCATCTCATCCTCTCTTGTCCCCTTCTCCTCCTGCCTTCAATCTTTACCAGCATCAGGGTTTTTTCCAATGAGTCAGTTAATTATTTTATGCCAGGAGCATTTTTTTTTTTTGAGGTTTATATGGACCTTGTTTCTTCAAAACAAATTGAAAACTTAGATGAGAAAGGAATACAGACCAAAATAATATATTTGCCAAACATAAAGACTGTTAAAGCAGATAACTTACTATGAGAACCATGATAACCCTGTTCAGTTCAATTCAGTTCTGTTCAGTTGCTCAGTCGTGTCCCACTCTTCGCGACCCCATGGACTGCAGTACGCCAGGCTTCCCTGTCCATCACCAATTCCCAGAGTTTACCCAAACCCATGTCCATTGAGTTGGTGATGCCATCCAACCATCTCATCCTCTGTCATCCCCTTCTCCTCCCACCTTCAATCTTTCCCAGAATCAGGTTCTTTTCAAATGAGTCAGTTCTTCCCATCAGGTGGCCAAAGTATTGGAGTTTCAGCTTCAATATCAGTCCTCCCAATGAATATTCAGGTCTGATTTCCTTTAGGATGAATTGATTGGATCTCCTTGCAGTCCAAGGGACTCTCAAGAGTCTTCTCCAACACCACAGTTCAAAAGCATCAATTCTTCGGCACTCAGCTTTTTTTTATTGTCCAACATTCACATCCATACATGACCACTGGAAAAACTATAGCCTTGACTAGACAGACCTTTGTTGGCAAAGTAATGTCTCTGCTTTTTAATATGCTGTCTAGGTTGGTCATAACTTTTCTTCTAAGGAGTAAGCATCTTTTAATTTCATGGCTGCAATCACCATCTGCAGTGATTTTGGAGCCCAAAAAAATAAAGTCTGACACTGTTTCCCCATCTATTTGCCATGAAGTGATGGGACCAGATGCCATGATCTTAGTTTTCTGAATGTTGAGCTTTAAGCCAACTTTTTCACTCTCCTTTTTCACTTTCATTAAGAGGCTCTTTAGATCTTCTTCACTTTCTGCCATAAGGGTGGTGTCATCTGCATATCTGAGGTTATTAATATTTCTCCCATCATTCTTGATTCCAGCTTGTACTTCATCCATCCCAGTGTTTCTTATGATGTACTCTGCATATAAGTTAAATAAGCAGGGTGACAATTTGTAACTCTTTGCGACTCTTGACGTATTCCTTTCCCGATTTGGAACCAGTCTGTTGTTCCATGTCCAGTTCTACCTGTTGCTTCCTGACCTGCATACAAATTTCTCAAGAGGCAGGTCAGGTGGTCTGGTATTTTCATATCTTTCAAAATTTTCCACAGTTTATTGTGATCCACACAGTCAAAGGCTTTGGCATAGTCAATAAGGCAGAAATAGATGTTTTTCTGGAACTCTCTTGCTTTTTTGATGATCCAGCAGATGTTGGCATTTTGATCTCTGGGTCCTCTGCCTTTTCTAAATCCAGCTTTAACATCTGGAAGTTCACGGTTCACATATTGCTGAAGCCTGGCTTGGAAAATTTTGACCATTACTTTGCTAGTGTGTGAGATGAGTGCAATTGTGTGGTAGTTTGAGCGTTCTTTGGCATTACCTTTCTTGGAATTGGAATGAAAACTGACCTTTTCCAGTCCTGTGGCCACTGCTGAGTTTTCCAAATTTGCTGGCATATTGAGCACAGCATTTTCACAGCATCATCTTTCAGGATTTGAAATAGCTCAACTGGAATTCCATCACCTTCACTAGCTTTGTTTGTAGTGATGCTCCCTAAGGCCCACTTGACTTCACATTCCAGGATGTCTGGCTCTAGGTCAGTGATCACACCATCGTGATTATCATGAAGATCTTTTTTGTACAGTTCTTCTGTGTATTCTTGCCACCTCTTCTTAATATCTTCTGCTTCTGTTAGGTCCATACCATTTCTGTCCTTTATTGAGCCCATCTTTGCATGAAATGTTCCCTTGGTATCTCTGATTTTCTTGAAGAGATCTCTAGTCATTCCCATTCTATTGTTTTCCTCTATTTCTTTGCACTGATCCCTGAAGAAGGCTTTCTTATCTCTTCTTGCTATGCTTTGGAACTCTGCATTCAAATGGGTATATCTTCCCTTCTCTCCTTTGCTTTTCACTTCTCTTCTTTCATAGCTATTTATAAGGCCCCCTCAGACAATCATGCATGCATGTGCAGTTGATTCAGTCAGGTCAGACTCTCCAATTCTGTGGACTGTAGCCTGCCAGGCTCCTCTCTCCATCGGATTCTCCAGACAAGAATACTGGAGTGGGTTGCCATGCCCTCCACCTGAGGATCTTTCTAATGCAGAGAACACATGTCTCCTGCATCTCTCACATTGCAGGCAGATTCTTTACCACTGAACCACCAGGGAAGCCTGACTAGGCCCAATAATTAGGCAGATTTTATGATTTTTTTACAGGAAAAACTAGACAGAGGATGCTCTCCTTATTCTGAGTGGTATAGAGACTCCTGCTTCCTGGATCAGCTAGCTCCCAACAGAAGAGGAAAAAAAAAAGGCAGAACTGAGACAAACACAGTACTTTCACTATTACCAAATTCTCCACTCAGATAAGTCACTCTTACTTGCAAGATGTAGAGTGAGCAAAGAGAGATTCTGGGAGCTTTATACTAATCAGGCTCTACCACGGCGGACCTATATTAGAGATAATGATGTGGGGAAGTCATATTCCCGCCTAATACAGTGTTTGCAAGAACATGGTTGAAAAATAACTGCTCCTCACTTTATTGTAATAGACATATCTCAAATAATAGAATAATAGAAGTTCGATATAAGATCTTTTATCCAGGACTTTAGTTCAATAAATGGAGGAGAAGAAGTTGCACATACAAAAGAAAAGATGAGTTACAGGCCAGATTTTTTTAAAACTTTAGAAAATTATATCTATCTTTGGACAATTAAATTTCTTAGCTACCACTATCTCTTCCCGAAACCATGAATTTTAGAATTCAGTTCAAGGAGAATCATCATTCTACAGACTGGATCATAACAGCAACCAATGCCCATCTGATCTAGGGGAAAAAAAACACTGATAGGAGAATTGTGTCCTATTAGTTCAACAAGTTATGATTTTTAAGACCATCAGGAGTCAACTTTGAGCAAGAGAAAGAGCACTGATTAGTTACAAAGTCCTTTACTCAAGCTTTAAAACTGTCATTCCTTTGAACTATTGCACTGAATATATCTGGATCATTTTTTTTCTTTCCATCTAAAGCACAGGAGCTGAACAAAGCAATTTCTGAGGGGTCTTTCAGTTCTAAAGTTTCATACTCTACTTCTAATGTTATTGAATTATTTCTAATGTTATTAACTATTCTCAAACCAAGTTGAAACCACGTTGAAATATCTTATTTTCTTCTCTATTTCTCAGTATTTTCCCAGACTCCTATACTAGACCCCATGCTAGATATACCTCCTCACTAGATACAATATCCAATATGCAATAACAACACAGATGAGCAATTTCCTGGGTAATGACCTCTTACTTTTTTCCCCAGTGGTGAATACTTAACCTTTCTTCAACACATATTTGTGAAAAAACACAGTCTTCCTTAACAATGGTCCTATTTACAGAGCAGCGAATGTCAATGTTGAAAATGTGCACCCAAATAAACACAAGCCTCAGTCATGCCATTGTCTAAGAAATTGCTCAAGTGAGGGATCAATAGAAATGTGTTGCCAACACATAAGCTGATTGTTAAAACTAAATAAGCACTTAGAAATAGGTATTGAATAAATACAAACATGAATATTAAATCATTCCTGTTACATTGCAAGATGGCTTGACAATAAGGATTTACCATCTCCAAATATTTGAAAAGCATAAACTGATTAAAATGAATATAAAGTGCAAGTGAAATAAACAAGAAAGTAAGCAATACATAATTTTAGAAGTTTAGGAATCACAACCTTTGGAAATTTCCATGAGGTTTATTTGCATTTCTATTGACATTATTCAGAAAATATAGACAGGGACTTCTCAAATAATATACTCTCGGTGCTAGAACTAGTTTTTCTATTTTCATAAAAGGAAGTCACCTTTTTTCAAATATTTTCATTGCAGAATTTTGTGGCCTGACCCTGGAATACTTAGCTTTCTCTCCACCAAGATTTCTCCAACTTGGGCTTTTATCAATGATTACATTATACTCAATAGTCCTGTTGAATCATTCTCTTTTGATTTTCTTTTTTCACATGATACAAACTTAAGGAAATATTTATGCTCCATATCTATAAAATTAAGGTTTTGTATTAGGGCAGTATTTTATACTCACTTGATTAACCTTAACAGAGGGTTTATAGGATTTAAAAAAAAAGTCTTATTAATTAGCCTGGGCTCTCACACTCACAAATTATTCTGGGTCTTAATGTAGGCAGATAGAACATCCTCACAATTACAGTACATCTTGTTAGTATTTCACTTGGCTAAGTTGCTGCTGCTCACTGATTTCAGACATCCCCATGTGGAGATGCTGGTAAGTATGAGAAGAGCTGATCAAGTGTTTGCAGCCTGGTAGATCAATGAACTCTATCTGTAGTGCTGAGTAAGTCTATTTTATCTCTCTCCAGCACCAGAAACTGGATGGAGAAGCTTACTAATGAGGACCTAGTCCCTTCAAGTGATTGAAAACAAGGCAATGACTAAAGGAGTTCCAGTTGGTGCAATTTAAAAAGAATACTGATGATCATGGAATGCTTGGTTGCCCCCTTTTCCCTTCTAACACCAAATTCTTCCCTCTTCACTGCTAATGCTACTTAGAATGTGGACTTTATAGTGAGTGAAATGGTATAGATACAAAGAACAGTCTCTTAGTACACTTTGGCAATTAATATTATATGTAATGGTATAAATGCCCAAAAATGTAGTACTTTTAAAATAGTTTAATAGGCCTTTAATGAAGGCCAGATAAGCTAGAGATCTCACACTGCAGCATCAATTGAATTTTAATTAGGAAAAAAAAAAAGCAGAGTTGGCCTCTTAATAGGTTTAGCCAGTTCATAGAAAATGTTGCTGAAGTCATCCTAAATTTATTATAACAAAATGGGACTGGATGAGTCAGCACGTTTGTCACCCCTGGGAACTATATCCCTGTCATGATTTGGAAAAGGAGCTAAGAGTCATGAAACACTCCCTAGAGGAAGGAATTCTTCTCCAGATTTTCTATTCTTCATTTTGAGACTTCCCAAACTTGTGTTAAGAACCAACAAGGACCTACTGTACAGCACAAGGAACTCTGCTCAGTGTTATGTGGCAGTCTAGATGGGAGGGGAGTTTGGGGGCAAAGGGATACTTGTATGTGTATAACTGAGTCCTTTTGCTGTCCACCTGAAACTATCAGGACACTGTTAATCAGCTATACCCCAATACAAAATGAAAAGTTAAAACAAAATAGAACAGTTTGGTGGATCTTATAATACTAACACTGAACTAAAATAAAAGATTCAATTATTCTTTGGGCTGATCGTCTATAGGAAAATGTGCCTTTCTATAGCTCAGCCTTAACCTCAAGATTCTACTAAATTAAATAAAACAGCATGTTTAATCTTTTGGTCAATTTGGATAAATTTGGAACTTATGTACTAAGTATAATATTAATTCCCCATATATACATAGGATGCTCTCAGTTAGCTTAGGCTGGGTTATATGTAATAACAAACCATCTCAAACTCTCAATGGCTCACAGCAACAAAAGTTTTATTTCATTGTGTTTTTCCTCTTATTTATAGCACATGGTTCTGCTCAATGTTATCATCTCAATAACACTAAGGCTGATGGAGTAAACTTCATCTAAGATGTTGCCCATCTCATAGTGAGCACACTCTGTCTTAACATTTTCACTAAAAGTGACAAACGTTATTTTTATTCACATTTTCTTGGCCAAACAAAACAAGTCATATTGCAGTCTAACACTGATAGAATTCAAATATATAATCCTCCCATAGGAAGATATATGACAAGAAAGGACTTTGCAAGGGAGGCCGAAAAAAAGAAAAAAGTTAAACTGCAGTATGAGGTTTAACAGTCTGCTCTGTTATTTACAAATATTTAACATCCTCTTTGCCATATATAAAATATAATTTCCAAATGATCTCCAAAAGGAATCCAAAGGCCCCATGATGTCATAAAGGCATGAGACTCACAATCTCATGAGAGTTTCCACACTAGGTTCATATGTGGATCCTCTTTGTCTAAAGACCCAGACAGAACTAAAGAACCAATTTATCAGCCCTCCTATGCAACCCTGCTTCATAATAATCACACCAACTCCAAAATAGGAAGAATGGGGTACACCAGTGGCCACTGATCCATAGTAATTCTAAAATCCTGCTAACAGGCAATGTAAGGACCTTACTGTGAAGGTAGAAATTATGGACTTAATGTTCGTGTGCCCTCAAAATTCATATGTTGAAGCTCTAACCTTCCAGTGTGGCTGTATTTGGAAGTAGGACCTCTAAGGAAATAAATAAGGCTAAATAATGTGATAAGATTAGGACCTTGATTGAATATGATAAGAATTCTTACAAGAAGAGATATCAATGAGCTTACTCTGTCTTCTGACACCAAAGAAAGACTATGTGATTATATGTTTAAAAGGCAGCTGTCTGCAAACCAGGAAAAGAGTCCTCACTCAAAATAACCATGCTGGCACTCTGATCTCAGACTTTCACCATCCACAACTCTGAGAAAATAAACTTCTGTTGTTTAAGCCAGCAATCTGCAGTATTTTTTTACAGCAACCCTAGGAGACCAATACAATAGAGTATGTTTCCTGATTAAGCCACGTTTCTGCCTGAAGGAATAGCTTTCTATCCCATTGTCATCAATAGCCCTTGGCTCAATCCTCTGGAAAGAATTTTTTCATCATCTCCCTTGACTTCTTTAGGAAGACGTTAGATCAATGACCTTTTTGGAATCTGAGATAATTTGACATCCTGTTTTCTACCCATAAAAGATTGGATACCTAAGAGTCATATTAAGTTTTGCAAATTGAGTCTAGTGAATTTTGGGGTCACACTAGTCTATAAAACATAGTTTATTCTCTACTTGACTGAAACCAGAACCATGTGACCAGAACTACAATATAGCTATTCTTTTTGAAACATTTCTCCACTTTACTTCAGGTTTGTCAAGCTTTCAGGAGACCCTGATCTTAGTCTCATCTCCCTAGGAAATTTTATCCACTTGAAAGAATTTAGTGGCTATTACCTTAGTCAACTGAAGATTTTACAGATTCTTTACCTTCTGAGCCACTAGGGAAGCCCAACAATGAGATGAATAACCACACTATTGTTTTTACTCAAGCCATTTTTTCTGTTTTAATTAGTTCATGTTGCTGCCAGATGTTCACAGTTTTATCTTCTAATGGTTGTCTTAGTCACACAGTCATGTCCGATTCTTTGTAACTCCATGGATTGAAACCTGCCAGGCTTCTCTGTCCATGGGGATTCTCCAGGCAAGAATACTGGAGTGGGTTGCCATTTCCTTCTCCATTTCTAATGGTTGGATCCTATTTAATACTCTTAGTTATGTTCAACAATGTATTATAAAAGAGAAATGAACTCCAAAGAAAGCGGCTGGTTTGCAAGCAAAAATGAAAGAGAACAGAGTCAGGGAAAAGAAATCAAAAACTTCCACTTAAAACATATCAGTCCTGCTCATATTTCATTGGCCATAGCAAAACACATGTCCAATCAGATATCAGCTGAAAAGGGGAAGTATAAATCCTTCCATAGGGAAGGACAGTGAAAGTTTTGAACAGTAATATAGTTTATCACAAAGCTTTACAGTATCTACATAAAATTTTCATTGTGCGCATATCATTCCTGTAAAATGGGTAGAAAAAAATAGATGGTATTATTAGCTTCATTCTCCAGAGTATGAACTGGAAGTTCAGGGGATATTTAAATCCTAACTTAAGATCATAGAGTTAATACGATGAAAAAGTTGACCTAGAACCCCAGATTCCAGACTTACAGTACAACATTCTTTCTACTACTTTCAGCTGGTACTCATGAAATACAAAAGTTACACAACATGGGTATGCAAACACGAGTGCCCGAGGAGACAAGGAGGTTAGGAACACCATCTGGATACCAAAGAACTCTGGGTGTCTGACCCAGCTCTCTTACTTACTAACTGTATGAGCTTCAGCAAGTCATTCAACTCCTCTATGATTCTGTTTCCTCATCTATAAACTAGAAATTGTTTTATCTAAAAGTGTCCAATGCAGAGTCTCATATACTAGTTTAATACATAAGTTTGACACTGCATTTAAAATCAGATCCAGAATATAGAAAAGATGAATGCAAAGTAAGAAGAAAGTACAATGGAGGCATATTTGCCTGGACATCCCCCCGACCGATTATGCTCATATTTCTCTCTATAGAAAGTGATATTGTTTTTAAAAGATGAGCACATAAACTATGCAGTTGAATAATATATGTGATTAATATGAAGCATCAAAATGGCCATTTAAAATTCCTAACCCTGGGACTTCCCCCGTGGTCCAGTAGTTAAGACTCCACATTTCCAATGCAGGGGACACAGGTTTAATCTCAGGTCAGGGAACTATACACCACATACTTCAATGATGGTCAAAGATTCTACATACCGCAACTAAGACCTGGTGTAGCCAAATACATAAATAAAATAAAATTCCTAACTGTTTCCATTAGCAGTAAAAACATAGGATTTAGGCAATAATAAAAATGAGAAAAAGGCAACATTAAATGCATATTTGATTTCATGTCAAATATAGATTTGTTTTATTATAAATACATTGTTTTGTATGTGGAGCAGGAATAATATTATCTTATTTTTCCAGAGTAAGTAACCTTTGTTCCAAGAGGTTAAATTGCTTATAGGTTAAGATCTTAGAAACAATCATGTGACAATAACTCAAATATTCTTGTTCTGGGTAATCATATTCTCAAGGTCTTAGGCATAACTGACATGAAAACTTTTACTTGCAGTCCCTTTTCTCATCAATTCTTCCCATGCACAGATGTCATAGTGTCAATCTCACACAAAACCAAAACAAATGCCTCTTTTTGCTATCCCAGTATATACTATTATATTATGGAAATGTTAATATACAATGTTTTAAATTTTGAGTGCATTCCTTTTACTAGACTTATAAAGTTCAATGCATTTTTTAAATAAAACAAGCAAAAATGTATTCTATAATTACTATGAAGTCTAAGTTTGAACACAGAGAAATAATGTGTCTGCTGGAAATTTTAATAGCTATTAATGTCTAATGACTATTGACTTTGGACATTTATGCTCTGATCCATGCTAAAATTCTGATCCATTGCTGTAATTTATACAAGCAGAAGTCATATACACTGCCATACAAAGGAAATTGTTCGAGAAAAAATAAGCCAGTAAGTAGCAGGCAAATCTTAAATAGAAGCTATTTTCAAAGCTGCAAAAATCACCATTAAGTTAGAAAGAAATAGGATCCACTTAGTGAGTCGTGTCAGGATCAGCATCAATCTCATCAAAGGACAGAGAACCATCCCTCTCAGTTCATGCTGCAAAGAGAAATGCACTCTTCCAGAAAGAGAGGCATCCATACAAATTACAATAAGGATCACTAACTCCAGTCACAACATTACAGGAAGAGCACTGGCAAACACAGAGGCTTCCTAAAGAGACACGAGAGAGAGAAAAATGATAACATTTAACATCTGCACCAAATAATAAGGAAAATGAATGTATCCTGTAAACTTTTTTCCTTTGATTAGTTTTTTTTTTTTTTTTTTTAATTTGAGCTGCTGCATAAGACTGAGGCAAAGGGTCAGTGACTCCAGGGCCTTATTATTTATTTATGTGTTTATTTACTTATTTATATTGGTTTTTAAACATGATAGAAGCAAACACTGTAGAATGCTTACTGTGAAATGTTTAATTTCCATCTGTCATCATAGAGTTGAAAAAGCTGGTTTAAAACTGTCATCATACAGTGAAAAAGCTGGCTTAAAACGCAACATTCAAAAAACTAAGATCATGGCATCTGGTCCCATCACTTCATGGCAAATAGATGGGGAAAAAATGGAAACAGTGACAGACTTTTTTGTTCTTAGACTCCAGAATCACTGTAGATGGTGACTGCAGCCATGAAATTAAAAGACGCTTGTTCTTTGAAAGAAAAACTATGACAAACCTAGACAGCATATTAAAAAGCAGAGACATCACTTCTGCTGATAAATGTCCGTCTGGTCAAAGCTACGTTTTTTCCAGTAGTCATCATGTATAGATGTGAGAGTAGGACCATAAAGAAGGCTGAGAGCTGAAGAATTGATGCTTTCGAACTGTGGTGCTAGAGGAGACTACTGAGAGTCATTTGGACTGCCAGGAGATCAAATCAGTCCATCCTAAAGGAAATCAACCCTGCATATTCACTAGAAGGACTGATGATGAAGCTGAAGCTCCAACACTTTGGCCACCTGATGCAAAGAGCTGACTCACTGGAAAAGACCCTGATGCTGAGAAAGACTAAAGGCAGGAGGAAAAGGGGGTGACAGAGGACAAGATGGTTGGATGGCATCATCTACTCAATGAACATGAGTTTGAGCAAACTCCAGGAGATAGAGAAGGACGGGGAAGCCTGGTGTGCTGTAATCCATGGAGTCCCAAAGAGTCAGACATGACTGAGCAACTGAACAACAATAACGATCATACAGTTGATCCCCTTTACCTATTCTGCCCTCTCCCCACCCCCCTTCCTCTATGTGTTTGGTTTTTATTTGATTTGTTTATGTATTTTGGATTTTTTTGCTTGTTTTGTTTTTTTAGATTCCTCATATGAGTGAAATCATGCAGTATTTCTTTTTCTCTGACATTTCACCTGCATAATACCCTCAAGTTTCATCCATGTTGTTGCAAATGGCATTAACTTTTTCAAAAGTTAAATTTTACTCAACTTTTCAACTAGTTGAAATATAACAAAATCATAAAATACCACTTTCTACCTATTATTCCTATAAACATTAAGAAGAGCTACAGATTCCAATACAGAATGCATGAGGAAATAGAATTTTTACACTTGGAATACAAATTGCACATGATTTTGGATGGTCATGTTGCAATGCACCCACCCCAGCAATCTGTTTATTGTCACCACAATCCTATGTTCTAGATTTATCTACAGAAACAAGCCCCCCAACCAAAAAAAATGCAAAGCTACATGTCATTGTGAGTTTACTGAGGTGTTGGGGGTATTTGTTTCACTAGTAAAATCTGAAATAATGTAAATGCTGTCAATAAAGTTTTTGAAATAAATTAGAGTATATCCATACAGCAGAATACTATAAAACCATTAGGAAGGATCTGATAATTGCTAGGTATCGGTTTATCATATATTAAGTGCAGATTACAGTTCAGTATGCATAATATAGAAAATATACATATTTCAGTGTGCACTGAAGAAGGCTGGAAAGATAAAACATTTTACAAATAACAGATTTTATCTCTGGAGAGTGGGATTAATGGGTCTGTAAGATCTCTCACACTTCTGCAGATCTGACAATTGGACCAAAGGAACACAGTGGACAAGGAAAGATGCCGATGTATGTACACATGTGATGTTGCTCACTTTATAAGTGCATTTTGCGTGAGATATCTTTAGATGCTTTGTATACCTTCAAGATACAATAACTTCATTTGCAAGGAAATAACATGCAGGCTCAAGATTACCTCATATCTTATACTATACCAAAGGGTTAGTACTTGGGACAGATGAGGGGGAAATTACCTAAATTTGAATTAAACTATATACTAACAAATTTATCAATCACGTACCTTGCAACATTATCTGCCCTAAGCATTCTTTTCCTGAATATGAGGACACTCAGCCAGACTTGGAAATATTCTTTAATACACATGTATACCTGTGGCAGATTCATTTTGATATTTGGCAAAACTAATACAATTATGTAAAGTTTAAAAATAAAATAAAATTAAAAAAAAAAGAAATTAAACGGATAAAATGCAAACACACACTCTGCCTGGCTAATTAAAAGCACTTGTGAAGTTTTAGGTTACAACTTATACTAACAAGTCTTCTCTTTAAGTCTCTCTGTCTCTCTTCTCTCTCTCTAACATATATAATAATTTCACTGCTGAAATTAGTGTTTCAGTTAACCACACATTAGCTCTATTATTAAAAGTTAAATATGACACATCATACATTCCAAGTTTTCTTCATCTAGCTCTAAATAAAAGGAAAGAACAGTGAACAAATTTCAGACACACACAGGATAGGATCAGGCAAAAGAAGAGCAACAGACGCGAGGCAGAGTTTCAAAGATCCCTTCATTGTTGACAAAGATGCTTCTGCAAAGTGTCTCTCTTCTCCACCTCTGTTAACTTACAAAACGTCTTAATTATGTCATCCACATAATGATACTGGAAGAAAGGTTCTGGCAGACCCACTCCAAAATGTTAATAGAGTACCTCAGAAAATAAATATTTGTTTGATTTATCTCATCCATCTTGGCCATTCCTTCCTTCCCTTCAGGCAACCTGCTTCAGAAAGGCAAGTACTTTATCCATGTGACAGAGCTATAGGAAAATTGCCAGTCAGACTTAGAAAGGAGCCTTTTCCATTTCTTGACAACCATTTATCTCTCTGCCATCAGGCAATATATAAAATTTTTATGTGGACTGCATCTTAAAGATGAATTCCTATGGAGTCTCAGGGACTGTCAATATGTTTTTAACCTTTGAAGGAAATGCTGTTTTTCCAAAACAGTCATATTTCCTTTTCCAATGGTAATATTAATACTACCACTTAAAACAATTATTTGAAAACTTTGGCAGGCTACTATATTCTGAATTCTATAACATGACCTCATTCTTAAGTAGTTCACAAAAATGTGTTTTGAAAGAATTAAACATCATTGATGTTTAAAATGCAACATGCAAAAAAGCAGACAGGAAAATTGCATAAAATTATTAAATTTAGCTTTAAATAATCACAAATAACAAAATTCTAACTTATAACTTCAAATCTCATTTTCAAACTTTCACTTTTATACATTTTTTTCATCAAGAAATATACCAAAATGTATGTAATATATAAACGTCTCCTACATTATAATTTTTAAATTATCATCATTTTATTCTCTTCAGTTTCTGTATTCTCTTTACTATAATTTGTATCAGCTTTCTTAGCTCTTTCCCAGACCCCCACGCAACATTTACTTGTAAAGTATAGCATTTTTGCTATTCCAGGGGGTTTTTATCCCTAAATTGATAATTTTTTGTTCAGTTTTTATGTCAATGAGATTCCATATACTGCTTTTTTTTTGTTACTATAGCTTATTTTCTTTCTCCCATAATATTAGCTGTGTTCAAGAATACTTTCACTACTTGGAACATTGATTAATCAGGTTTCTCCTTCATTTGGAAGATTTTGTGTCAACCAATCCTCCAATTCTTATTGACTTGAACCAACAGTTCATTATGTAAAGAATTTCTTATGAGATTCACTCAGACAAACTCTGGGTTGTTGGTTTTTTGGGTTTTGTTTCATTTTGTTGGTTTTCCTAGAGCATCTGTTCTGTATTTTCTATTTCTCATCCAGATCCATTCTCCTCCCTCCATCTTGGTCTGTGCAATGAGAAGCCATTCTTCATCCATAGGCTCCCTTGCTTTCTGACTTCTAGTTGGGAGGTTACCCAAGGGGGAGCATAGGCAGGAGCTTGGAGGACAAGAGGGAAGTAAAGCTGAGATCAGTATCTCTCCTAATCTACATCCTAGTGTCCCTGTATTGGCTGCCTTGGTCAGGAACCCTTCTGCATCCGGCTACCCTTTCCCAGGGCTTGAAACCACCATCTTGTTTCCACTTCAGATCTAGAGGCAGAAATACCTCCTCATTTTGCTAACCCTGGGGTTCTGAACTATCTCTTGCTAGTTTCATTTAGCACCTTGTAACAGGTGGCACCAGTGTGGTCATGTCTGACTCCTTGCAACTCCATGGACTGTAGCCCTCCAGGTTCCTCTGTCCATGGAATTTTCCAGGCAAGAATACTGGAGTGGGTTGCCATTTCCTCCTCCAGAGGGTCTTCAGACCCAGGGACGGAACCCATGTCTTTTGTGTCTTCTCCATTGGCAGGCAGGTTCTTTACCAGCTGAGCCACTGGGGAAGCCCAGTGGTAAAGAATCCGCCTGAATGCAGGAGACACGAATTCCCCCTCTTGCTAAATATCTATGTTGTTCCTAATTTTCACCATTTTTAATAACACTTTAATAAATATCATTGTGCCAAAAACTTTGTCTCTATTGTACACTATTTCTTTGGGATTGATTCCTAGCAGTGGGATTAATAAGTCAATAGTGATAAATATTTTGGTCTTTTGATGTTGTTATTCAATCACTCAGTCATGTCTGACTCTTTGCCACCCCATGGACTGCAGCACACCAATCATTTGATACATATTATTAAATTGACTTCTAGAAAGTTTCCACATTCATAAGTATGAATGCGTGACTCACCATGTTACACTATTATCAATTGTTAAATCTTTACTATTATCTGATATGTCAAAAAGTTGTATCTCATTGTTTTCTTGAATTTGCACTTCTCTAAATGGTAATGAGGTTGAACATTTTACTTTCTCTTTTATCAGTTTTCAGTTCATGTTCTACTGTATTTGCACTGTGCCTCTAAGCTATATAAGCTCTATGTTTAGAGGATATAAACTCTGTTTTTGTTTTTTGGGTTTTTTTGCCAATATTTTCCCCAAATTAATGCTTGTCTTCAGATTTACATTGTTTTGAAGAATCAATGTTGCTTGAACTTGTTTTTCAAGTCGATTACATTTCTTAAAAGTTCTTTCCAGTGCTTTTAAGGTTATGTTTTTCCAAATTTAACCCCAAGATAAATTTTAATTTTTTCCAGTGTTTTATGGCTTAATTTTTTCAATGTGTAGCTCTAACTGAAATTTACCTTGGTAGAGTATAAGATGAGGTTCTAAGTCACTTTTTTAATATAAATAGCAAACTAAGTGTTCTAGCATCATTGATTTATGATAACTGTTACTTATATCACCAGTATTGACTAAAAACAGTTTGACTACCAAAATTTTCCTTCCTCTCACTTTCTCATTCCTTATAATAATACTTTGCTAATTTAATGATCACTTTTGTAAAGTAAGATATGTCTTACTACCTAGCAATGCCAAAAGGAAGTATTCATTTCATTCTCCAGTTCTCTTCAGTTTAATTGAACATTTATCTATCTATTTATTTATTTATCCCATCCTAAGACCAGAAACTTTTATTTGTCCTAGGAGGTATACAAAAAAACAAGTTTGATACAATCTCAGAAAGTTTATAAAATAGTGGAAGAGAACAGGCATGAACACAAGTAACTATAATACAAGTAGAAAGGAAGTGGTATTAGAAAGTTATTAGGTTCTATGAAAGAAAGAGAATTTGAGTCACTAGAATCATCTGGAAATTTTTTATGTAAAGATAGCATTTGACATAGGCCTTCAAAAAGAGCTAGAATTCAGCGGGCAAAAAGTGGCAAAGAAGAACATGTCCATCAGAGGAGCCACAATAAGCAAAGTCATTAAGGTGAGACAATGGAAGACTACTTTGGGAGATGGTAAGCAACTGAGTGTAACAAGCATGTGTGGTGTTAGAGGAGGAGACAGAGGGAACTGCTGCAGTTTAGCCAGTGGTCTGGACAGATTAGCTCTATATTCCAGGAAAATTATCACATCCGTCTTCTATTGCACAGGTAACTATCCTTTAACATGTTACCTCCTATTTTGAACAATAATTTCTCTTTAGGAGAACTTTCCCATTTCACTAGTTTGGGAAGAAGAAACATGAAGAAGGAAAATCAGATTCTACATTTAACCAGCACTAACACTGCCAGCCAGAGAAGGCAATGGCAACCCACTCCAGGACTCTTGCCTGGAAAATCCCACGGGTGGAAGAGCCTGGTAGGCTGCAGTCCATGGAGTCGTGAAGAGTCAGACATGACTGAGTGACTTCACTTTCACTTTTCACTTTCATGCATTGGAGAAGGAAATGGCAACCCACTTCAGTGTTCTTGCCTGGAGAATCCCAGGGACGGGGGAGCCTGGTGGGCTGCCATCTATGGGGTCGCACAGAGTCGGACACGACTGAAGTGACTTAGCAGCAGCAGCAGCAGCAATGCTGCCAGCAATTACCATCATATTCTGCCTCAATATTGACATCTCCAAATGGTACATGTCATATCTGACTTTCTCTCCTTTCCTCTTGCCTTAAAAGGCTTGCTTGAATTCATCTGGGCAGGTTCATTCATTGAGCTCTTTTTTTTTGGTTCTTTTTTTAGAATTTTGTACCCTTGAAATGATTCCAGCAACATCTGCTGTCTTTTAATCTGCTTTTCAACAGACGGCATTCCTGTATGTCACTCTTTAATGACATTGGCTAAGCAAACTTAACATTCAGATGTTCTCCCAAGTTTCACCTGTAGCAAGTCATTGACTGTGGCTTGGTACCTGTGGAACCTTTACTGGTCAGCATAGGCTACACTCTGTTAACAAATAAACCACCAAATATCATTGGATTAGCTCCATTACAGTTTATTTCTCATCAGGCACAGCATGGCAAAAACTGGACTGCCCTCCTCCAACTTGTAGCTATTCCAACTGCAGCATTTGGCATTCAAGGTCAATGCCACAGAAGAGAGAGCTGGGAAGTCAAGAGAAATGTTTTAAGGTCCCAGCCTGAAAGTGGTTTATGTCATTTCTGCCTTCATCTCACTGGCTGAAACTCTAAGGTATTGCCCCAACCTAACTCCAAGATGTGCCCAGAAAAAGGGAATGGTGTGATGAAACACAGTGCATATTGACCCCAGATTGTTAATCCCATTTAGATCCTCACTTTAGTTCTAACCAATACTTACATCCTTTTATTATGACATTTAATGCAGAACAATGAGTCCTACATCTGAAATCATACATTTTCCTAGACGGAATGAACAAAACTTGGACAATTGTTCTGTTAAGTGGGCTAAAACATTTTCTTCTAATGCAGTCATGGAAATAACAGCAATTCTCTGCAAGCTAACATTCACATAAAACTCCAGAAATCCAAATTATTAAGAACGTGTTTCTTGGGTTCATCATAACTGATTCTAATCAGGATTCCACTACAAAGTTCTCTTCCTGGAGAATTAACTTTATGTACTATAAAACATAATATCTGGACAACTACTTCTTCCAATCAAATTTTAGGTCATCTGCTCCACTCCCTTAGGCTACATTTGTTTCCTTTTTTATGTTGTTTATCTTAACTATATTATCACGTGAAATAAAAAAGATTAACGATTTCTGGCTTTCTTTCCATATTCTTGTCCCTCTGTCTGCTCTTGCCCTTTTTTCTTTCTTTTTCCATCTATTCTTTTCCTCTAGATTTCTTCTGTCATTCCTTTTCTTCAAAGTTCTCATGTATATCTGGCTTACAGAAATTGTCCAGAGAAAAGCCCTTACTGTTCTTTTACTTTTATCAGAATATTCTTGCTTCAGACCCATGTATATTCACTGGCATTCACCTCCACTTCTTAAATTTCTATCACATCTCAGAATACTGCTCCCTCAGACCCCCAAATTATTTTGAAGCTACTTAATGTCACTGTTAAAGTTAACAAACACCCTGTGAGCTTGATGGGCAGAAATCAGCCAGGTTTTTTTCTTTTTTAACAGATAATATAAATATGCAGCAAATAAGAATATATCTCTGAAACTAGCTCTTCTATATACTAGAGCAGGAGGAGTAGACAAACTAGAGCCAGTTTTTAACAACCTGCAAGATAAATATGGTTTTACATTTTTAAAAGTTGCAAGAAAAACCAAAGAATTATGTGTTAGAGGATATATGTAACCCATCAACTTTAAAATATTTACAATTTGACACTTTACAGAAAGTTTGCTGATTTCTATTCTGGACTATAGTTCTACTTATTAGACTTCAGTCATCATAAAGATGCAATTCTGGGACCTCCAGGAAACAAATATCAAGAAAGAATTCAATAGCAAGAGATTTACTAGTGGTGGGGAGAATATGGAACAAGAGTAAGCAGGGAAAGCTTTTAGACCAAGGCTGGCACCTATGAAAGGAAATGGGGGAGTGGGGAGGATACATTAGGAAAAGTCTCAGACAATAGTACAACCTTGAGAAAGTCTTGACCAGCCCAACAGGCACTCTGATACAAAGATAAATCATAAAGGAGTCCCATACTGGGCAGAGGTCTCCAGTTCCTGTCACCTCCCCACCAATTCTTGAACATCTGCTGGTAGCATCTCATGACTTCAATGTGTTGCAAGCCCAAAGTGTGGTGATGGAGACTTATCAGCTCTCTACGCCTAGTCAAGGCTATGGTTTTTCCAGTGGTCATGTATGGATGGGAGAATTGGACTATAAAAAAAGCTGAGTGCCGAAGAATTGATGCTTTTGAACTGTGGTGTTGGAGAAGACTCTTGAGAGTCCCTTGGACTGCAAGGAGATCCAACCAGTCCATCCTAAAGGAGATCAGTCCTGGGTGTTCATTGGAAGGACTGATGTTGAGGCTGAAACTCCAACACTTTGGCCACTTGATGCAAAGAGCTGACTCATTGGAGAAGACCCTGATGCCGGAAAAGATTGAAGGCAGGAGGAGAAGGAGACGACAGAGGATGAGATGGTTGGATGGCATCACCAACTCAATGGACATGGGTTTGGGTGGACTCCGGCAGTTGGTGATGGACAGGGAGGCCTGGCGTGCTGCGGTTCATGAGGTCGCTAAGAGTCAGACACGACTGAGCAACTGAACTAAACTGAACTGAACTCTCCTAATAGACTCTTCTCTGCTGTCTCTTCTAGTCCACTACTTTCATGTGCAAGAATTCATGTTTCTTTATCACTAGCAATCGATTTAGATTTTCATACAAGTGTATTAGAGATCACTCTAAGGAATATTTATGGGAAAACAATGTAGGCTGATGCAAACTTTTTCAACATGTTAAATTTTGCACATAACAGAATATTGTTGTTTCTCTGTGTCAAAAAACTCAAAAAAATTAAATATAAACAACTTGAACTGCCATGGACTATTTTTGCTCTTCATATTTAAAGATGAAACTGCTAACAAGATTATTCTCAGCTAAGGACACACACATGACTGATGCATGAGCTGCAATCATTCAGGGCTATATAACAGCTTCTCCAGGGCCTGTCATTATTCAGTGGGCTACAGGAGACAGCGCTGGGTCCCTTACTTCTGACTGGTACATGCCATCACACTGTCTAACGGCATCACTTTCCCAATCTCTCTTGTCTGCCACAATTATTCTTTAATCACCGCATGAAATCACACACACACACACTATCGTGTACCTTCTCACTAAGCCATAAACATCCTTATGCATTCTTGTCTGGCTGTGCCTGGGAACTTCACCTTAAATACACTGCCTCTCCTCTCCCTAGAAGCTCTGCCCATCTTCAGGGTCCTATTCAGGCTCTGCTCCATCCATGCACCTTCCCTGACTACTCTAGCTCTCAGATATTTCTCTTAACTCTGACCTCTTACAGCTCTTAAACACTTCACTGTTCACTTTCACTTCACATGTATATGTCTTGCCTCTTCAGGTAGCATTTGACTTCCTTGTGATAAGACTATTCTTTGGAATGCCTCTGCACCTCTCATAGCACCTAGCTGGCTCTCATACATACTGACCTCAATGGAATACCCTGCTTCAAACCTCTACCCTCCCTTCAAGGCTAATTTCAGGTTCCACATCTCTTAAGTATTCTTTCTAAGTACAACTCAAAACGGTATCTTACTATGTATAGTATAACTTTGCTTGTACATTTAGTATATAATTGCTTCTTCTTTCAAGCATATCAGCTGTTCATATATTTTCTTCTTTGCCCGTGTGAGGTTATAAGATGTTAGAACATGCACTCATCTTTGTATCCTTCACTGTACTTTTGCTCGGCTTAAGCCTGATCTTCAGTTTTGCTTGGAATGAAAGAATGTATGAAGATAAAATGGTAACAGTTAAAACTTTGTATGAAAGGAAAGTGACATGAAAGAAAATGTAACCAGTAACGGGAAGAAGCTTCAACAAAAAGCCTCAACTCTACCACTGGGTAGCTGTGGGGTTGGAAAGCCAGGTAATTTATCTAAATAAGAATTTCATCATTTGTGAGTGGCATACTGAGTGGAGTGAGTCAGATGGAGAAGGAGAAATATCATATGACATCCCTTATATGTGGAACCTAAAAAGAAATGATATAAATGAACTTACTTGCAAAACAGAAAGAGAGTCACAGACTTAGAAAATGAACTCATGGTGGGAAAGGGATGGCTGGGGACTTTAGGAAGGTCATGTACACACTGCTATGTTTAGAGTGAATAACCAAGAGGAACCTGCTGTTACAGCACATGGAACTCTGCTCAGTGTTATGTGTCAGGCTGGATGGGAGGGGAGTTTGGGGAAGAATGGATACATGTATATGTATGGCTGAGTCCCTTCACTGTTTACCTGAAACCATCACAACATTGTTAATCGGCTATACCCCAATACAAAATGCTTTGGGTGTTAAAAAAAAAAATAAGTTCATTATTTGTAAAAATCTGTGGGTATAACATGTGTGCGCATGATAGATTGCTTCAGTCATGTGTGACTCTTTGCAATCTTATGTACTGTAGCCCACCAGGCTCTTTTGGCCATGGGATTCTGTAGGCAAGAATACTGGAGTGGATTGCCATGCCCCTCTCTAGGGCATCTTTCCAACCTAGGGATCAAACTCACATCTCTAAACCTCCTTCATTGGCAAGTGGGCTCTTTAC
Organism: Bos indicus x Bos taurus; assembly: GCF_003369695.1. NCBI lineage: Eukaryota > Metazoa > Chordata > Mammalia > Artiodactyla > Bovidae > Bos > Bos indicus x Bos taurus. Next base: position 31,489,772 of record NC_040084.1, read on the forward strand.
CACCTGCATCACCTGGGAAGCCCATGGGTATATCAAACATTAATAAAAAACATAACATGTGAGAACAGGAACTCTGCACACAGTATTTGAATCTCAACTTTGCCAATTACCATCTGGGCAAGTTACCAAGCTATAATAATAAGTTTATTTTCTCACTTATAAAATATCATAGTTCAAAGTGATAGCCTACTTCATAGTGTTATTCTGAGGATTTAATGAAATAATATATATAATGATCTTAGTAAAAGATCCAGGATATAGAAAGTCTGATGTGCCTGGTAGTTGTTAGTATTACTACTAATATCATCATTATCTAAGATTCCTTTCAGGTTTAAAAATCAGTATTCTATAACAACATAGTCAACAGATCCACTAATCTTTGAACTCACACTCTTGCTTCAAGACTCAAGTCATCACTGAGCACCATTTGTCTGTCTGCCTGTTGACATAAATAGGATTTCTGATGATGATTTCTAATTTTTAAATGTTAATCCACTACAATGAGAAATCTACATGGAAATTAGAATGTACTTAAATATCAAGACCTAACTGTTGACTTTTCTATCAAAGACTTCCCAGGTGGCCCTGCAGGAGACATAAGAGACATGGGTTCCATCCCTGGGTCAGGAAGATCCTCTGGAGGAGGGCATGGCAACCCACTCCAGTATTCTTGCCTGGAGAATCTCATGGACAGAGGAGCCTGGCAGGCTACAGTCCGTAGAGTCTCAAAGAATTGGACATGACTGAAGCGACTTAGCACACACGTATGCACATTCTAGCAAAGCCTTATAAAAGAGATTGATCAAAGCAGCCACCATCATAACCCTCTTAGAATTAGTGCAGTAGCTGTATAGCACATTACATTGAATCAAATCAACAAGTTCAAATTTCAGCTCTGTATTTATTGCTCTGAGACCTAGGACCTTGTGCAAATTGGTAAGCTCTTTGTATTTCAGTTTCCTCATCAGCAAAATGATACCATAATTATTGCCAATTCAAAAACTTCTGGACATTAAATAAGCACATGCAATGAGTGTCTGACATTTAGCAAACACTCAATATATATTGACCATTATCACTATCCAAGCAAGTGTTCTGTGCCTGCAAAGCCTTACAAATAAAGTGTTGCTACCAATATAACCCACTTGAAACTGTTGTGTGGAAATACTAACCAGAGAAGGAAATATATATCAGGGCAAGAAGGAGAAAACATCAAGCTAGATTATGGAAAGACAGGTTAATTCAGGGAAAATTCTGCAAATTATGTAGACTTTGAGGTGGACCAGGAGAGAAAAAGAGAGACGATCTCCAAGTGGGCCTTGAAGAGGGATTGAGACTAAACAAGGGGAGGAATAGGAGGGAACAGTGAAATGACTTACATATTTTAAATCACTGATTGAGAGAAGGAAAGATAATGAGACTAGAATCAGGTACAGACAAAGGCTCAGGACAGGCTTTTCTGTGCATATGCCATGGCTAGTTTTCCTGCTACACTTATGATAACCACAGTAGAATAGTATAATATAAATGCAGGAGAAGTGCAATCATGGGTCATGTCTTCAAGAACCATCTGGGAAGAACTCTTGAAAGAATTTGTATCTTTGACCAAAAATGGTGTCATGAAAAAGAATATGGCATAAAAAGTTAGTTAACTTGAGCCTGTTGCTAGCATCCCGAGACTGCTTATCTCAAGCTCCTTCCAATTATTTGGTTTGGCATTTTGGTATTAGCATTAAACAATAAATCCCAGAGATATTCCATGCTTTCTCAACTGGCCCTTTTGCCAAGCTGATGCTGGGAAGGAAACCACAGAAGTCAGGGACCTACGGCTAGAGGAAGGTAAGTGCTCGCTCTCTGTTGCTCATCTGCCCTCCTAACACCCTTACCATAACCTAACACCACCATCACCTGTCCAGGGTTGGGTGTACCAGAGAAGAGTAAAAAGAACAACAAGGTAGACCACTTATGTTTGGTCCTCTGAAAGGAATAAGGAAGGCTTAACAAAAAAATAAAAATCAAGACCATTGATAATGTATTTATCCAGCTTCCCAAGCTAGGTCACAAATAAAAAGAAAATTCACATGATAAATGTGGGAAAATGACTTCATTAGAGAAGACTGAAAAAACATTATAAAACTCTTCCCCAAAGTGGGTGGTATTCACATATTTTTAAAAGATCAAAGAATTTCCCTGGCAGTTCAGTGGTTAAGACTCTGAGCTCTTAGTGCAGGGGGCACAGGTGTGATTCTCAGTCTGTGAACGAAGGTCCTGCAGGCTACTTAGTGTGGCCAAAATTGATTAATTAACGAAAATGAAAAATAAAAGAGAAATTAAAAAAAAAAACAGATAAAACAGAAGTTTTCAAGAAACTCTCGCACAGGACCGTAAGAGTCTATACCTTCTCTGCCACGCCTCCTCTCTCCTCCTGTTTTCTCACCTTAGATTCCCCGGTAAACTTGTGATTTCACCTACTACTAAGGCACTTTGGTAGCAAAGTTTAAGTATCACAGGATTTTTGTTTCCTTCTCGTCATAAGACAAATACCCTCAGATGAATGTGCTGGTGCAGAATGAAAAGTTTCTCACTTCCCACACAGTATTTTAATAAGCAACAGCTAAAAAGCCTCCTTCCTCCACCCTGTGGTTCTTCAGTTCTGCATCTGTCACTACCTTTGTGTTACTACATTCGTAAATCTCCCTCCTTTGAAAGTCACAATCTGTCCTTCACCAAACACACCACCCAACAGCTTCCCTGATGAGAATATGTAAGTTTGACTATTTTGGTTTCCCGATCAGACCCAGGAGAATGTAATAACCACTTTCCAGTTTTGCCCCTCAATGAGATGGAAAATTGCTGGTTTCCTCTGTGTATCAGGAGCCATGAGCGTGGAGCTGGGTGCCTTGCTTCTACCCTGCTGTTCAGCCGTAATCTTTATCAAGAGGATCTCCATTTTCCTTAACGATTTTCCTAGGATTTGGAGAAATCAGCCCATCAAGCTGCAGGCCATTTCATGAGCACACAGTTATTTTAGATTTTTCTACAAAATATAGTGCTAAGCACAGTCTTCCCTTTTTACTAAATATTTAGATTATATGAATTTGGTGCTAACTGTCATTAAAGAGCATGAGCTAAACCATTGTTATTAATAAATACTACAAATACATATGCAATATTTCCATAGATATGCATATGACTTTCATCCCACCATTGAATGCCATTGCTTCTCTGTTCAACACACATTTGGTGATATAAGGAAGAATGTATTCTTCCTCATTAAAAGCAGAATAGGTAAGGCACAGCAAGATGAAGTGATTTGGACAGGAGTAAGTTGATACTTGATTGAGAGAGCTCTTTAAAATAAGAAGTTTGGCATCAGTTGAGATTGAACCATAATGAAAACAAGTTTTGTCTGATTGACTCTCAGTAGATTTTGGAGTGGTTGTGAATGATGCAAAGCTGGAAACTGCCAGCTTTACTTCATTCACTTCATCCACTTCATTCACTTCATCTAATGGCATTAGATGGTAGAGGTTGAAGTCAGGCAGCAGGTGTGGACAGTCAGTCAGATGGACGAGTTTCCACAGTGTCTCCCTCATAAAGTTGTGATGATTAAACCACACCATACATGTAAATCCCTTAGCATACTGCTAAGTGTGATTTTTAAACATGGGATGGGGCTACAGATAGAAACGAGGATTGGATACACAAAGAAACAAATGTAGGTCTACAACTTGTTCTAGACACATACAGGAAACTAGCAATTTTTAAAAATTTATATATAGTAAAATATATGAATCTTCAGTGTTCAAAATACTAGTTTTAATAAATGTATATAGCTGTGTAACCACCAGCCAAATTAGGAATATAAAGCATTTCCTTCATATCATAAAATTCACACATGCTTCCTTTCAGTCAGTCCCCACGTCCATAATTTCTATTTTGCATCTTAGTTTTGCTGCTGCTCTACTTCTTGAAATTTATATAAATGAACTTATACTATATGTACCTTCCCAATCATATTAACTTCTTCACTTAACATGCTTTTTGAGATGCTATTTGCATGTATAATGGTTTATTTATTTATTTATTTGCTAAGTAATATTCTATTATACCTGGAGAAGCAAATGGCAACCCACTCCAGGATTGTTTGCCTAGGAAATCCCATGAACAAAGGGGCCTGACAGGTCATAGTCCATGGGGTCATAAAGAGTCGGACATGACTTAGAGACTAAACAACAACAATTCTATTATACAGGAAAATTTATTTACATTCAAATGGACATTTGGGTTGTTTCTAGCGGGCTATTATGAATAAAGCTGCTCTAAATTTCCTTGTATAACTCTTTTTGTAAACTTAAGATTTTATTTATCTTGGGCAAATAGCAAATATCTAGGATTGGAATTGCTGGATTATATGATTTAATAACAGTTTCCCAAAGGGGTTGTATTATTTTATACTCCCACCAGCAATGTATGAGTGCTCAAGTTGTTTTATATCCTTAACAACATTTTCATTTATCAGGTCTTTTTTTATTTTAATTATCCTAGTGAGTATGAAATTATACCTCATGTTGGATTAATGTGCATCTCTCACCTAATATTGTTGAGCGCCTATACATATACTCATTTTATTGGTATATTTTCTTTTGTTAATTGCCCAATTCTCTTACCCATTTTTTTCTCTCTGTCATTATTGATTTGTGAGCATTCTATAGATAATCTGGATACAGTCCTTTGGTGGATGTGTTAAGAATATTTCTCCAAATTGATGACTTGTTTTTTACATCCTTAGGGCATTCTGATGAACATAGGTATTAAAATTTGATGAAATTTAATTTATCAATTTTAATTTCATGGTTAGTGATTTTTATTTTGTGTCTATAAAACCTTTGTTTAGCCGCAGGTCTTAGAGACATTTGCCAGTGTATTTTCTGGAATCATTATACCTTTAGTCCTGCTCCAATTTAGGTCAATTATTATGTGGAATATGAGGTAGAAATCATTTGTTTTCATACATACACCCAGCTGCTCTTGCTCTATTGGTAGAAAGAATTTCCCTTCCTCATTCAAATGTATTGGTACCTGTTTCTGAAAATCACTTGGCAACATAATTATGGATCTCTTTCTAGACTTCCCATTCTACTGATCTATTTGTCCATCTTTATTCCAGTACCGCATCGTCTTAAATACAATAATTTGTAGTAAGAGTCAACATCAGCTATTCTTAAGTCTTCCAACTTTTTTCCTTTTCACTATTGCTTTAGCTATTGTCAGTTTTTCGTTTCCATATAAAGTTTAAATCAGCCTGTCCATTTCTATAAAAGACTGGATGAAATTTTGGTAGGGATTACATTGAATTTACTATTGTTCCAAACCATGAATATGCTATCTTTCCATTTATTTGGAATGTCTTTAATTTCACTCAGCAAAGTCCATGTAGAGAGGTCTCACATATATTTGCTACATTTATTCCTAAGATGTTTCATATTTATTGACTCTATACTAAATAAGACTTTTTAAATTTAATCTTAAAATTGTTTGCAGTTATTGTATAGAAATGCAGTTCATTAGCTTTATTGACTTCATAACCTGAGAACTTGCTAAATCCATTTATAAGTTAAAGTTATTTTTTGTTTGTTTGTTTTTGTTTGTTTATTTGGGTGTTTTTAGTAGATGCCTTGATGGATTTTCTGTGGACAATCAGTGAATAGATTTACATCTTCCTTTCAAATATATGGACCATTTATTTCTTTTATCTTTACTTACTGAACTGGCTACACCTATCTAGTACAATGTTGAGCAGAGGTGGTAAAAGCAGACAAACTATTTATTACTACTCTTAAGGATAAATATTTCAGGTTTTTGCCATCAAGTAAGTATGTAGCCATAATGTTTTATAGATGTCCTTTATCAGATTAAGGAAGCTTCCTTCTACTTCTTGTTCATGAATGGATGTTGAATTTAGTCAAATTTTCTACTTGAATTCCAGCCTCCCTGAAGGCCATACTGACCCATCCTGAAGGAGAAGCCCATAAATATGGACTTCACTCAAAGTATTTATCTTTTATAGCTCAAATCTCTCCAGTTTATCTGCTTATGATTGTTATGATTGCTCTGCATGACTTTACATACTTGTGTGCATATCTGTGTGTGTGTATGTCTGTGTGTTTTAATTTTGTTCAGAATTTATCATTTTTAAATGCAAGACCCTTATCCTGGCAATCTACTCCTACTCCTTCACTGTTGATCATCAATTTCCTTATAATATTTTTCATTTTATGACAGCAAATTGATGAAACAAATAAATAGTATTGCATTCTCTTATATCTAACATATAGTATCCTTTATGTTCTCATAAAAGCTTGGAGTGAGTGAGATCAAGAGGTACTGGAGAAGAACATATTGTGACTTTCAAAATAGGGGGATTTACAAATGTGTAACACAAGTGGGGTATAGTTTGTTCTGCTGGCTTATTTTTCAAACAAGAGTATTTAAACATTAACGTGTTCAAACACCTTTTCCTGCCAAGTCAACATAATCAAACAAATAGATTAAGAAGGTGAAAGAGCACTCAAGGGTATCCTAAGGCAAACTGAATAACATTCCTATGCATGAAGACTGTTAAACAAATGAAAATTATCTCAGGGAAATAGTACTGTTCCCTAACATCAATTTAGCCCCCTCTGCCTGAAAATAAGGTTATTTCCTTCTCTTTAAGGTATTCAAATTCTTGCTCCCACTGTTATTTTCTTCTTGTCAGACCTGGGGCTGAAGCAGCAATGGGACAGGAGAAATAAAGACAGGGGTTTAAACAGAAGATCTCAGGTTAATCACTCATGGAAAGGAGCTGTAAAAAGTTGAGTCATAGGTACAACCATCATCAGTGAGCCATCATCCCATGCTACAGGTAAGGCAGAAGACAGAAACATGGTGACAAAATACCCACTCTTTTCAAAATTAAGAGATAGTTTCAAACACAAATAGCTAATGAGGATTTTTTGGTAGTGGCAAAGGGCATGAACAAAAGTGTTATCAGAGGAGGAGGGTTTTCTTTTTGGAGTGGGGGCTACACCTGTGGCTTATGGGATCTTTCTTTCCTGACCAGGGATCAAACTCAGGCCCACAGTCATGAAAGTGCTGAGTCCTAACCACTGAACCACCAGGGAATTCCCTATCAGAGGGGCAATTTGATATCTAAAATAGAGACAGTATGATACAGGACATATATTACAAAGGCATTTTCAATAGTAAAAGTAATGTTGTTTCAGACCTCCTGCTTTCAACCCCAGATCCTTCATCTTCTAGCTGTATGATCTCGGGAATGTTGCTTTAATCTCTGTGTTTCTTTAGGACATCCGAGAACAGGGGTGTACTGCCTGAGGACCAGACCTCAGCCTCCAGACATCTTAATCCACCCATAGATGCCTGAGTGCTGGTGTCAGTCGCTCAGTCGTGTCTGACTCTTTGCTATCCCATGGACTTTAGCCCTCAGGCTCCTCCGTCCATGGAATTCTGAGGCAGGAACAGGGATGTGGGTAGTCACTCCCTTCTCCAGGGGATCTTCCCAACCCAGGGATCGAGCCCACATGCCTAGCATTGCAGGTAGATTCTTTTCCATCTGAGCCACCATGGAAGCCTGAGTCTCTTCACAATTTGACCTTTTCAGTTCCACCCTGGCCATTTCAAACTTTCCTTTCTCTACTCCTATTTCCCATTGTTTCAATCTCTCCACCTTCATTTCTTAGTCTCTCGAGAATTAAATGCAAATATTTCCAATTCCTTAAAAAAAAATTATCTTAGATCAACTTTCAAGCCAACCTATATACCTTCACTTCAAAGGCTGCCCTCGGAAAAACCATTGGTCCAGTTGAAACTTCCTATACTCCAGCAGATGTTTCAAATCTATTTATGTAAGTAACCACATATTACTGCTATAAGCACTTTAACAGCACTGTATCTAAGCATTCCATATTCCTCCTTTGCTAAAGGCAATATCAAAAATGCTACTGAAAACACAAATAAAGGGAAATAAACACAAAAAGTGTCTTTAAAAGCTTACCAAACCTGTTCAGAAGAGCAGCTCTTTTAATTAGAAATGCTGCAAGACTGCATGAAGTAGCAAAATGTGATTCCTTGAAACATAATAGGATGTGCTGATTCACAGGCAGGAGGGATAAAATGCAGAATCTGCCTATCTGCTACAGCAATCCTGGCCCTTCCAACTTCGTTTCTGAAAGATCAGCCTTAATAGGAACCTTTACACACTAGCTTGGACTCTTCCAGAGGAAAAATGGGCACAGCATTTCAGTTGGCGAGATAACTGAGTGTTTCTCAGCAAAAAACATAATGTCCCCATCCCCGAAATCTCTTCTTGTCCTCCTAGGATCATGGAGATTTGTGTAGGTTTTCCCCTTGTTTAGGGCTTCCCTGATAGCTCAGTTAGTAAAGAATCTGCCTGCAATGCAAGAGACCCCTGTTTGATTCCTGGGTCAGGAAGATCCACTGGAGAAGGGATAGGCTACCCACTCCAGCATTCTTGGGCTTCCCCTGTAGCTCAGCTGGTAAAGAATCCGCCCACAATGTGGGAGACCTGGGTTTGATCCCTGGGTTGGGAAGATCCCGTGGAGAAAGGAAAGGCTATGCACTCTGGCCTGCAGAAGCAAAGAGTCAGACACAACTGAGCGATGTTCACTACCCCTGTTTAAAATCCTTCAAATCTGCAACAAATAATTTGAAATGCTTAAAACCATCATGGAAAATATATGGTTGGGTTTATTTTTCACAGGAGAAAATGAAAGGGGAGTGACTATTATCAAGGAAAGTAATGTTTTCCCACACACCTGAGTTTAAATGATTTGAGAGTTCTATGTCTTATATGAGGGTTTTTGTGAGAAATACTTCCCAGCACAGATACACAGAGTCACTGCCTGTCTGATGTCAAGAGTAGAATCCCCGGTACAGCTTTCCCAAGGCAAGTCATCCTTGGGTGGACTTAGCATAAACAGACATCTTAGCTTTTAATTTTACATTGCACAGTTTTCATCTGAGCCACCACATGAAAAATGTGAAGGGCTACTCAGCACCTATGACCTAAAACACTGTAAGTAGGGAAATGTATCATCTGAATGTTTCCAAAAAAACAAAAACAATTTCCTATGATGCAAGCCTTTGCTCCTGCCTCTGAGACCTGCCTCTATGGACGCCAACAGAAATAGCAGACATTACAACATACTTCAATTTTAGTAGCTTCTAACAGTGGTTTGTTTAAGAGTATTCCTGGATACAGTCAAAACAACAAGCAAGAAGTTTATCCTAGATGACTTCTCTTCCTCTGCCACATAAACCCTTTATGATGGTCAATTTTATGTGTCAACTTGCCTGAACTAAGGCATGGCCAAATAACTGATTACACATGACTTCTGGGTATATCTGTGAGGGTGTTTCCAGAGAAGACTAGCATTTGAATTAGTGGACTAAGGGAATCAGATGGCCCTTTTCCGTGTATGTGGGTGCCATCTAATCAAAGGAGGAGTTGAATAAAGTTAAAAGGCGGATGAAAGCTGAATCAATTCTCTGACTGCTGAGCTGGGACTGTCACTTTCTCCCATCCTTGGGCTCCTGGTTTTCCAACCTTCAGAACCATATTGGGTCTCCAGCTTGTTGACAACTCAGTCTCCATAATCACCTGAGAAAATATCATATAATAAATAATACCTCTATACAGCCTATTGTTCTCCAGAAAACTGTAAGTAATACACCCATTAAAAGCAAGAATTTCACAAAGTTCTCACTCACATTTAGCATAGTAAAAAATAATAAATCACATTTTTAAAAATTATTTACTGATTAAACATTAAGTAAAAGATACCAGACACAACTGAGCGACTGAATAACAACAAAAGGTACTAGAATAGGAAGTAAAATAAGGAAGATTAACAGTTTCTCTTAAGAGGTTTATTGATATTTTACCAATTCCAAAATATAATTCATCCTCAGAAGAGGAGAATTTGCCGTCAAGGCTGAAACATTTGAAAAAACTGTGTTGTTGGCTTAAGGAACAATTCTCTAATATTATTCTAATCAACAGTGAAGCAAGTAATCCTAATTCAACAGAGGCAATAATATCTATTTAGATGACCAAACTATATAAATGTTAATTTGAAATTAAATAAATATTTATTTTAAACTTTTATTATATTGTATCTTTGATTGATATTGAACCCACCTCCGTATTTTCTGTAATTCTTAGACTTCAGAGCAAAGTCATGGGATTTTAGTAGATATTTCTGGTCTGTCTTCAGTTTATAGAATTAATGGGATAAAAGAATTTCCTATTTCAAAATCCCAAATTCAACACAGCCTTTAGGATGCACTCACTGATGTTGGGGAAAGACATGAACTCTGTAGTCAGAGTCCTGGGTTCTTTTCCCAATCAGATACTGCAACTCTGACAGCGTGACCACGGGTCCGTGAACTAACTTCACTGTTGTCTCTGAAAACAGGTATTCAATTTCCCTAGTACACAACACCTTACAACTATTGTGAACAACAACAGCAACAAAAATTGCTCATCTTAGTTGAAGATCTGGGAGGGCCTCGGGGCAATAATTCTAAAGATTTGATGATTATTAGATTCAAAATCATTTTAGTGCTTGCAGGGGGCAGATCTAACCTCCCCATTCCACACATGAGGACAGTGAGATTCAAAGAAGGGAAGGTAGTTATCCAAGGCCACACACTTAGATAGTGACCACTTTGGATGGGTCTTGACACCTAATCTAGTCCCCTTTTCACAGCACAGTAGATATGTCTGTGAAAAGTACAGAAAAGTAGACCGACTTTGTAATGATCTTTGATATCTGAAAATTAGGGGGTTTCCTATTTGAAACATATCTCTTTTAAAAGATGGTTGTTAGAACTCTGAATTTTCCTTGATATAACAAAAAGAGTGATCTTTAACTCCAAAAGTCTTATCGTCAATTTTCTATTTTTCTAAATGAGAAAAACAGACTAAAATATGGATAATTGAAAGTTCTGGTTAACTGGGTGCTAGTTTATCTAGGTTTTATTATTTCTAAGCTGTTTCATTACAAACTCCTATTCGTATAATTACTTTGGAGGCCATTCCATATGGTGCCTTCTGTTCTCTAAGCTAAGCTGACCCCAAAATGAAGAACCCTTAGAATTCAATCTGAAAGCTGTATTTAGCTCTTAGAATTAAGGTGGCATTTTGGCCTCCTCCAGTTTTGAGCTAGTGCCTTTTCCTATATTTTTACACTTAAAAATCTAGTTCAAACTTTGTGCCTCATATCCTCATCTCAGACACCTTAAAATAAAATAAAAAAAAGGGGGCGGGGGGAGTCAAATAAAATCTTTTCCCACAGAAAATCCCACATATAATGATGCCAACAGGCCTTTCATTTTATTGGTTGCCTGGCTGACTAGTATATATATTAGAAATAAGATGGGAAATAACAAGGAACTAGTTTCCGCTGAGGGGAACAAATTTTACAGTTATGAAGTTGTAAGGAAAAGCACAATGGAAATAATCTTAGTATCACAAGAGAAAGCAATTCTCAGTAGTAAAGCAGTAGCAAAGAACTGAAAATCTCAGGGCACACTCAAAATAGGCAGTAATTGCACAAAGGCATCCCAGTGTTTTAAGCAGCAAGGGGAACTGAATGATGGAAGAAGGACTGTTGAGAACTCGCAAATGTAGTTCTCGGTTACGTTTTATTTGCTTTCTCTCTTTTTCTGAGTGATTACCTCATCTGTACAGCTTCTATCTCTGTATCAGGAAAAAACAGTTATGACATTCAGTAATTAAGACTCCTTTTGTAGTTATACTGTGAAAGATAATCACTCGTTAGCATACAATGGGAACTTATGACTTAAAATTTTACATGGCAGGCTCTCTGCTGTGAAGTTAGACTTCAAAATTCAAACTGATGACAGGAACCAGCTAGATCTTTTAAATGAAGCAACTATTTTTCAAATTCCAGCAGAAGAGTAAGAAAAATCCTTAATTAATTATTGGAATGGAACAAGCAGCAATTCTGCCTGACTTTATATATTCCACATCAGTTATTCTGTGCAAAACAAAGAGAATACTGTTGTTTAAGCGTTTTTCAAAGAACTAAAGAGAAAGGATAGGCAACAAGAATTTTTCCCATATCCACAAAAAATCAACCGCAATGACCTAACCATAGTAGAGACTTTTAATTAGATACAATCTGCCTTAAAGATACCAAAACTGCTCTTTCATACCACCTTAACCAAAGGTACTTTAATAACATCTTACGAGCTGAGTAGGTGTCAAGGATCATCTTTCTTTTACTTATGAGAAAATGGAGCAGAGACAGTTCTTTGATTTACCCAAGATCAAATGTCACTAAGCAAACAATCTCAAAATCAGAGGCTTTCAAGTCTCAATTGACAGCCCCAGCGCAGAGGGTCAAGTCGCTGAGTATTATGTGAGAAAATCACCTGAACGCATCATGGTTCAAGTTTTACGGGCTCTGGGTTTAGTTCTCTTTTTTTATTGTCACAATTTTTTTTATTCTTCTCTGCAAAAATTAGAATATTTGTCTTACAATTTTATCTGAAAACTCTAATTAAAAGTTGGTTATTTGCAGGGGGAAAAAAATCCAAATTGCATGATTCAATTATACTTCATGTTAGTTTTACAACTGAATTCTTACTTGACCACCAAGCACATACTTGTATGTTTTAGGCAGATGTAAAAAAGGCATTTTAAAGTAAACCTATGAAAGGAACTGTGAACGCTGGGAAAGCAATATACATGTATCAACTCTTGCCTCTTTTGCAGACTTTGTGCTCTAAAATCTCATTCAAAGGAATCATTTTTGCTTATGACATTAATGGTAAGACAGGCTCAAGCCTTTATAAATGAAGAAAATAGCTATGAGGATTTTGCTGTGTAGTACTGCAGCTATTACAGATTTTCAATTAACCTTTGTGCCTGCTTGGCAAATACCATAATGGTCAGACTCCAGTGCCATAGAGTAAGTCACAGTGCACGATATACAGCTAAAGATTTTACTAAGACTTGAAGGCAGTTCTGCAAAGATAGAAAAGTCATTCTAATCATTTACTTGTATAGAAATATTGATCAAAAAAGGAGAACTTCTCTGCTTTTGACCAATAAATATCTATTATACTCTATGCAATGTTAAATATCATTAATCTAGCTAAGCCTAATATCGTCATTGTTATATTTTAATCCAAATATAAGTAGAATATTGGGCATAGGTATTGTACAGATTGGAGCTTTCCTAGGTTGTGCTGGTAGTAAAGAATCTGTCTGCCAATGCAGGAGATATATGAGATATAGGTTCAGTCTCTATGTCAGGAAGATCCCCTGGATGAGGGAAGGGCAACCCATTCTTCCCATGGACAGAGAAGCCTGGCAGGCTACAGTCCACGGGGAGACAAAGAGCTGGACATGACTGAGCAACTGAGAACACACACATGCACACTCAAACAAGACAGACATAATCCTTTCCAGAGCACAAAGAAAAACACTGTTATATGCTGTTGTGTGAAAGACACAAATGTACAATACACAAATAAATGACACTAGGAAAAATATAAACTATTACTTTGCTATTTTCAGAGCCAGTTACCTGTGTTCTGAATATATTTATCACTCAATTTGTGCATAAAAAAGGAAAGAAATGGCTCTATTCTTATGTAAAATGTGAGCTCTTAAATTTACTATTCTCCAATGTCAAAAAAAAGGTCAAAATGAAGCACAGAGGAAATCCAAAGGGTTGCAAGAAAGGGAATACTTTTGGTATTTACCAGTTTTGCCTTATCAGCAGCCAGTGAAGGGTGATCTGTTCCCTGGAAGTAATCTCACGAGTTTCAGAATCCATATAATTACTTTTAAGGCTTAGATGGGTACACTTGAGTGCCTGGTCTCAATAGCTCTTTTACTCAGATAAAGTACTCCTCCTTTGCATACTAGAAAATGGCATGCATTCTAATCCTCATTGAATTCCTAAATAATCTATCTCATTTGAAAGATTGTTCAATTCATATACTAAATCAATAGATTTGGTAGTCATCTCTTAACAAGAGCCATTCATACACAGAATTCAAGCATTCCTAAACAGGAAGTTACAATAAGGAAAAAGAATGAGAAACATTATCCATCTTAACTAAACCAAGTTCATTCCAGAAGCAGAAAATCCATCAAGAATGGGCTGTTCTTCTCTGAAATATGTTTAGAAAGCTTCATGACAAGAAACAGTTCAAGAGCTGCAAAAATTTCCAGAAATGGTGGGATGCGACAATTACAAAACATGAAAGATTGAGGTGTTTTGGACCTGAATTACAAGAGACCTCTGCTAATGCACAGAAAACTGTACCAATGACTCATGGAAAAGACAGGCAGGAAACAAAAGAGATAGATCTGTCAAGAGCAGACGCTGAACCAGACCTGAGGGTATTGTAAGATATAATCAGATGGCGAAGCCTCATATCTTCATGGGAAACCAAGAGACATGGAGAGTGGGGGAAGGAAAAAGGAGGGTCCTGTTAATATTTTTCCATTTTTCTTCATCTTCTCATTCTAAAGACTGGCCTCCTTTCAAGTAAAGTAGATTCAGCAGAGCACAGTCTCATTGTGGTGTGGGGCTGTTGAGTCAGTACGTATTCAGGACTCCTGATTTTCCTTTTAACTCACTGACTGCTCCCCGGTCCTCTCTCCTGTACCCTTTTCTTCAACATACATCAAACCTTTTTAAACTCATACAGTGTTAGTTCCTTGGGCCTTGTTTCTCCTCTACCTACACTTGCTTCCTTGGCAAACTTATCCAGTCTCATCATCTATATGACAATAACTCCCTAAGTCAGATCTCTAATCCCCATCTTACCACCTACCTGTTTAACTACTCTATTAGGATAGCTAATGGCCATCTAATATTTAACTTGCCAAAATTAAATTACTGATCTTCACATTCTCCCCTCCCAAACCATCTGCTCTGCCTGTGGTTTCTTATCTCAGATAACAGTAGTTCTTTCCTATAGCTCAAGTCAAAACCTTGAGGCCACTTTGACTCCTCTTTTGTTTTTGATTTATTCTTCCAATCTTCCTAACATTCATCCAATCATCTTTTTATAAACTGTTATCTCTTAGTTCAAAAATGCATTTGGTGTCTAACCCTTTCCCACCACCTCCACTACTTCCACAGTTCAAGCCACTGTCATTTTGTTAAATTGCATCTCTCAGGTCTTTGCTGAACACGGGGAGAACACAACGCTCATCACAAGCACTCAGCAGAACCTAAATTGTCTTGGGGTTCTATAGATTGTTTTGCTCCTTTGTTTCTAGTTTGGGGGGAACTTTAATGTGCTTAGTCTTTGAGTTAGTGGAAATAGATTCTTATCAATAAAATGTATATTCTTCCAAATCTATTGGTAGCCAAGTCCTATAGGATCATTTCTTTTGTTATTCAAAAGCCTAGATTTTCAAAATCCAAAATCCTCTTCTCTGCCTCGAGGCTGTAATAACTCTAATCTGTGACAGTTAATGCTTTACAAATTCTATCTTAAGTGGAGAAAGAACAATAATTTGAAAAATATAATTGCTGGCAGTGAAAAATAAATTGTAGTAGATGACTCTCCCTTAAATGCAGGCAAATTGAAGGGTAGTCTAGTTTAGCTGATGTTGCTGGAAGGACTCTTTCTTAGCCAGGAAGAAGTTTAACTATTTTAGAAATTGAGAGTTCCTAATAGCCTCAAAAATCACCTTCCATATTTCCCCTTTTCTTCCTTTACCAGTTATTCTGAATCTAGGATTTCTTTTAACAGGTTAATTTAAGACATTATATGGTTCTCTTTCATGCTAAAACTTTCATTGAAATCTTTAGTAATTTCTGAGTCCTTCTCACTTCTACACACCAAATCCCTCACAGGAAAATACCTATTACCTCTAGATGATTTTGGATCAGAGTTTACTATCAATATGATGTAGTGATGGGTGGTCATGAGGATACTTGAAAATTCTGGACAATCCCAAATGGGAACAAGTATAAATATTGTCACCCTGCTTATTTAACTTATATGCAGAGTACATCATGTGAAATGCTTGGCTGGATGAAGCACCAGCTGGAATCAAGATTCCTAGGAAAAATATCGATAACCTCAGATATGCCGATGACACCACCCTTATGGCAGAAAGTGAAGAAGAACTAAAGAGCATCTTGATGAAAGTTAAAGAGGAGAGTAAAAAAGTTGGCTTAAAAAGCAACATTCAGAAAACTAAGATCATGGCATCTGGTCCCATCACTTCATGGGAAATAGATGGGGAAGCAATGGAAACAGTGAGAGACTTTATTTTCTTGGGCTCCAAAATCACTGCAGATGGTGACTACAGCCATGAAATTAAAAGACACTTGCTCCTTGGAAGGAATGTTATGACCAACCTAGACAGCATATTAAAAAGCAGAGACATTACTTTGCCAACAAAGGTCTGTCTAGTCAAAGCTATGGTTTTTCTGGTAGTCATGTATGGATGTGAGAGTTGGACTATAAAGAAAGCTGAGCGCCGAAGGGCTTTTGAACTGTGGTGTTGGAGAAGATGCTTGAGAAGTCCCTTGGACTGCAGGGAGATCCAACCAGACCATTCTAAAGATCAGTCCTGGGTGTTCATTGGAAGGACTGATGCTGAAGCTGAAGCTCCAATACTTTGGCCACCTGATGCAAAGAACTGACTTATTTGAAAAGACCCTGATGCTGGAAAGATTGAAGGTGGGAAGAGAAGGGGATGACAGAGAATGAGATGGTTGGATGGCATCACTGACTCAATGGACATGAGTTTGAGTAAACTCTGGGAGTTGGTGATGGACAGGGCAGCCTGGTGTGCTGCAATCCATAGGGTCGTAAAGAGTCGGATGTGACTGAGCAACTGAACCGAACTGAACTGATAACTAATCTTAGGTAGACCAACTTAGGTATTTAAGAAAAATAATTTTCTGTTTCATGTTGATTTTAATTTCCATTTTGAATGCTGGTTTTGCTAGGTGATCAATAAAAAATTTAGTTAATCCCAGGTCCTCTCCCACCTTCTTTCTCCCAGATTCTACTGTACATTCTGGTCAAAGAATAAAAAGAAATTGGTTAGAGAAACAACATCAACAAAATTGAGCAATATCAATGGAGAAATAGACTTTGCAGGTCACTGAGATCAGAATTCAGAGTGTCTAGGGCAATGACAAGTATGGCCAGTTGCGGATGCCCTGGTTGGTTCAAGAACTGAAAAACTCTAATGTTTGTAGTATGTGTGTGTTTAGTCCCTAAGTGGTGTTCAACTCTTTGCAACCCCATGGACTACAGTCCATTAGGTTCCTCTGTCCGTGGAATTTCCCAGGCAAGAATACTGGAGTAGGTTGCCATTTCCTATTCCAGGGGATCTTCCTGACCCAGGGATTGAACTCACATCTCCTGCATCTCCTGCATTGGCAGGTGGATTCTTTACCACTACACCACTCGGGAAGCCTTTTCTGTGTGTGTGTGTGAAGCTCAGACTCTAGGCACTCAGCCTTAGTATTTGTGGCAAACAGGCTTAGTTGCTCCATGGCATGTGGGATCTTCCAAGACCAGGGATCGAACCTGTATCTCCTGCATTGCAAGGCAATGGAAGTACCAACAATGTTCATGTAATTCTTCTAAAACAGTGTTGTAAATGTCAGTAAAAAGAGTTGTGCCTGACAGAAAACCAATCTTCATTCTTATTCTGGCAAGATCTTAGCTAAGAAGAAATTGTCAGGGGCTATATCTTGCCCAACGTGGATAAGCAGAAGGGAGAAGCTATGCAAAGACACTTGCCTTCTGCTCCTGTTCCATAAAATAACCTCACTCTTGTTACATACTGTAGCATGGCTACACAAATGGGGAATTTTAGCTGGTGTGTGTGCAGTATTTTCTTGCCCGTTCAAAATCCTACATGTAATGCTGGAATATCAAAATATCTTTTTCTGGTGATCTTGGATAAGTCACCACTAATACAAAGCCTGGAAGGCATAATATTCTTCATAAGGTGGGTAGATAGGTCAATGACTGACTAAATAGATAGATGAATGAATGGTGCAATTATTTGATTATTTTGGTTTCCTACCAGCTGCACACGTTTCCCTGGACCTGACAGAAGGCTGATTGGGCAGCAGGGGTTTACAAGACTAGCTTCTGAGCCTTGTCAGGTGAAAGGCAAACCTCTTGTCTCTGTTACGTTACTGCTACTGCCTCACCCCACCCTTGACTCTGAACCCTGGGGTTCTGACCCAAGCCCAGTGGCTAACCTAGATTTTGCTTGGCTGTTGCTGACTGTGAGCTCTGACTCTGATTAGCCTGGAAATAGCAAATCTGGAACAAGTCACTGCATCTATGTTCCTGCCAAAATTAGCATAGAATTTTTAGTCTTGAGGACAAGATCACTATAAAAATTGCCCTGTTTACACAACTTTATATAAATTATATTAGTTTGCCAAGTCATCAGCAGCAACATGAGGCTAACCTCATTTGTATGTATTAAATAAGGTTTTTTTCCTCAAATCTAACTCTGGCTTAGAGCTGTGTTGTCCAATACAGCAGCCTCTAGCTACATGAGGCTGTGGAATAGTTAAAATATAACTAGTGTGATTTCGATTTTCTGTCATTTTAATTTATTTAGATGTAAATTTCAAAACTTATTCATTTCAGTTGTTAGAAAATTTTAAGTATTTTGGGATAACTTAGATATGAATCTATTTTTTCTCTTGTATGTTTTATGGACTCTAAATGCAGATAAAATATTTCCATATTAGTTCACGTGTTCTGTAAGTATAAAATTTATATTGGATTTTGAAGACAGTACAAGAAAAGTAGAACCTCTCAATAATTTTTTATTCTTTATACCCTGAAATGATAATATTTTAGATATATTAGATAAAATAAAATACAGTATAAAAGTTACTTTTACCTGTTTGCTTTTATCTTTTTTAATGTGACTATTAGTTTAAAATTACATATCTGGTTTGAAATATATTTTTATGGGACAGTGCTGGTTTAACTGCTCATTAAACTGCCTTGATGTACTTTAAGAGTTATATCATTTTCTATAAAAGTTTACCCAAATACTCTGTTAACACTTTAACCTGAATCCTCTACTGCAAAAAATAAAATTCCTGGAGCTTTATTCCCCTTTACAGAAAATACTATAGGAAAACCTCTCTCTCTTTCTGATAGGAACATAGGCTTAGTTATGCAAAGCAAAACAGGAAGAATTACTTAGCCTCCTAACCTTTCTCCAAAATTTGCATCCAATAATGCATTCCCAACGTTATTTCTGCAGCTTCCACCATCACTGAAGCTTTTTCTGTTGAAAATCCTCCCAAATGAAATAAAGAGAGCAGATGAATGAATGAAACAGATTAGGATGCTATTTCCTTCTTCTTTTGTTAGCTGCAAAATGTACCATATGGACATATCACAATGCGCCTTGCAGAAATTTGAATCTCTGAAAAAGTTGTTTTTTTTTTTTTAAAGAATGACATAAAGTACTCATGATGAATGAACTTTGAGCATTTTATGATGAATGAGTTTTTGGAAAACCATCTTTTCAGAAGTTGTATCAAGTTTCTAGTAACATAAGCATCTAAGTTCTGTTTTAAGTGGCTTATACTTCAGGTTTTTGAACAAATCTAATGCCTCTATAAAACCTTATAGTGAAGTAAAACCTACATATCCCAGTGTTTATATAGGAACAGATTTTAGAGATTTTCAAATTAAGACTTTAATCAACACTTTCAGTTTCTTAAGTGAGGAAACTAAATCAACTTTACTTTGGTCTTTAAAAATATGTATTGCTAACTTATTTGAGCTTACTCAGGAATACTGCTAAAATAATACTATTAAAACCTTATGGAAGACACTACTTAGCCAAATACATACTAAATCAAAGATTCATTGGGAACTTTATTTTTACTAAATAAAATGAATTAAAAAGACAAAATAAGTGCCCTTACTCTTCAGCTATTACGTCTTCCCAGAGGTCAGAAATACACACACTGCACATTTACGCATCAGACTTTGCATGCTTTGTATAGGCAAAGGAGAATAAAAAGAAAAATAATGGAAGGGATCACCATAAGCTAAGACATAAGACAATAAAGAAAATCTTGACCAATGGAAAGAATGTGCTCCAAATAGGGCCAATAAATTATTATGGTTCAAATTCAAACATGGTTTTACTTCTGTTTCTGGTAGCATGGCAGTTTAAATACCTGGAACAATTTTTGACTGAAAATAACTAATCATCCTGAGTATAATGTTGCTGCTAAGCTGCTGCTGCTAAGTCACTTCAGTCATGTCCGACTCTGTGTGACCCCATAGACGACAGCCCACCAGGCTCCCCCATCCCTGGGATTCTCCAGGCAAGAACACTGGAGTGAGTTGCCATTTCCTTCTCCAATGCAGGAAAGTGAAAAGTGAAATTGAAGTCGCTCAGTTGTGTCCGACCCTCAGCGACCCCATGGACTGCAGCCTACCAGGCTCCTCCATCCATGGGATTTTCCAAGCAGGAGTACTGGAGTGGGGTGCCATTGCCTTCTCTGTCCTGAGTATAATAAATATGTTTAAATATCTATAACAGACACAATAAGCTGGAAAAAATAAAATTCTCAAATGAAAAGCATTCTAATTGAGAACTAAACTTCAAAGTAGGCAGAACATGGAAGCCAACTTTAACCCTCAGATCATTTGCTGAACTAGCTAATATTAAACTCAGTTTTCATAAACTCATAAGAAATTGGAGATTGTAACACCATGTAACACCAAAGAGATAAATCCTTAGTAAACAGTCAACCAAATATACTGGAGAAAAGGAACTCTCCTACAGTTAGTGGGAATGTAAATTGGTGCAGCCATGATAGAAAAAGTCTGGAAGTTCCTTAGATAACTAAAAATAGTTACCATATGATCTAGCAATGCTACTCCTGGCCATATATCTGGAAAAGATGAAATCTGTAATTCAAAAAGATATATGTACACCAATGTTCATAGCAGCACTATTTACAATAGCCAAAATGTGGAAGCAACATAAATGTCCATCAACAGATGACTGCATTAAGAAGATATGATACATATATATGATGGAATATTACTTATCCATAAAAAGAATGAAATAATGCCAGTTGCAGCAACATGGATAAACCTAGAAATTATCACATTAAGTGAAGTAAGTCAGGCCAAGAAAGATAAATATTATATGATAGTACTTATATGTGGAATCTAAAAAAACATAATACAAATCAACTTATTTACAAAACAGAAACAGACTCACAGACATAAAAAACAAACTTGTTTACTGAAGGGGGAAGGGAAAATGGGAGGGATAAATTAAGAATACGGGATTAATAGATACACACCAAGGATTTACTGTACATCGCACAGAACTATATTCATACCTTGTAATAATCTTTAATGGAAAAGAACCTGAAGCTGCACACTTGAAACTAACACAGTTGATTATAAATCAACTATGGTTAAATTTAAAAGAAGAAAGAAAGAAAAACAAATATAACCCTTTGCCCCTCATCCCTGGAGACCTGAAAAAGTACATCTCAAAACTTAGTGCTGAATGAAGGGGAAAAATCATCACTGAGAATTTGGAAATACAAACCAATCCTCACCAACATCCACAGGACAAATGTACACTTCCTCATGTTTGGAAGAAAATTAGACATTCCAGAATTGAATTTTCCCTGGTTGTCAGACAAAGCAAATTAAAATCCTCTCAAAGAAACTCCTCTCATTTCAGAGAACATCAAGAGTTCACAAACAGAAACTAGAAACAAAAAGAAAGAAGCATCATGATTGAGAAACAGCAAAAAGAAAATAGACTGAAAGAACTTTGAATAAGAAGGGGCATTTTCAGACAGAGACTATAAAATAATTATGTTTAATGTTCTTAAAGAAACTTTTTAAAGCTAGGAAATACATGTGAGACAGACAAAGCATATTCAAAACAAATAAACATGACTTCTAGATGTGAGATTTTAAAACACAGTAGAGAGGTTTAACAAAAAATAAATGAGAAGAGAATTTGTGAACTGGAAAATATCTACTGGAAAATGAAGAAATTATCCAGATTGTAGATAGCATGGACAAAGAGATGGGACATAAGAAAGAAGGTTAAGAGATAAAAACAAAGTGAAAAAACACTACATACAACTATTTAGTGTCAAAATGAGACATAGAAAGAAGAGGTAATATTTAAATGGATGGTGGTTAAAAACTTGTCCAGAACCATTGAAGCACTCTAATACACAGATGCAAAAAGACGGACAAAACCATCTTAGACACCCCGTAGTAAACCTGATGAAGAACAAAGCAAAGAAATTATACTGATTATTTAATCGATTGAGATCAGATTATCCACTTATGTACCTAATAAAAATATCTATCAGGAACAGAGACAAAACAGAACATTTTCAGAAAAACAGAATCCAAGATATCTATACTCAGCTGTTTTTCACTAAAAGAAATTTGGTAGGATGCATTTCAGGAAGAAGGCAAGTGATCACAGAAGAATGGTCTGAGCTCTAAGAAGAAATGAATAACATGTAAATCGATTAGTGCAGTTAAATAAATCTTAATATTCAAACCTATAATAACAATGTGTTGTAGAATAAATAAGACAATTAAAATATAAAACCACCAAAAAAATTAATGAAACAAAAGGTGAGTAGGGTTAAGGAGTCTAACATCATTTATGTTATCTGAGAAGGCAAGAGGTATTAATTATTTTTAATAATTTTATTTATTAAAAAAAAAAAAACCTGTATGTGGGTCAAGAAGCAATAGTTAGATCCTTGTGTGGAACAACTGACTGGTTCAGGATTGAGAAAGGAGTATGACAAGGCTATTTATTGTCACCCTGTTTATTTAACTTACACACAGAGCACATTATGAGAAATGTCAGATTGGATGAGTTACAAGCTGGAATCAAGATTGCCGGGAGAAATATCAACAACCTCAGATATATGGATGATACCATTCTAATGGAAGAAAGTAAAGAGGAACTAAAGAACTTCTTGATAAGGGTGAAAGAGGAGAGTAAAAAAGCTGGCTTAAAACTTAATATAAAAAAACACTAAGATCATGGCATCAGTCCCATCATTTCACGGCAAATAAAAGGGGAAAAGGTGGAAGCAGTGACAGATTTCCTCTTCTTGGTCTCTAAAATCACTGCAGACAGTGACTGCAGCCATGAAAATAGGAGATGATTGCTTCTTGGCAGGAAGGCTATGACAAACCTAGACAGTGTATTTAAAAGCAAAGATATCACTTTGCCGACAAAGGTCCGTATAGTCAAGGCTATTGTCTTTCCAGTAGTCACATATGGTTGCGAGAGCTAGACCATAAAGAAGGCAGAGTGCCGAAGAATTGTTGCTTTCTAACTGTGGTGCTGGAGAAGACTCTTGAGAGTACCTTGGACACAGCAAGGAGATCAAACCAGTCAATCTTAAAGGAAATCAACCCTGAATACTCATTGGAAGGGCTGATGTTGAAACTGAAGCTCCACTACTTTGGATGATAACAGCCAATTCTTTGGGGAATAAAACCCTGATGCTGGGAAAGATTGAAGGCAGAAGGAGAAGAGGGTGACAGAGGATGAGATGGTTGGATGGCATCACCAATGCAATGGACATGAACTTGGACAAACTTGGGGAGATGGTTAAGGACAGGGAAGCCTGGCATGTTGCACTCCATGGGGTCTTGAAGAATAGGATATAGCTTGGTGACTAAACAACAACAACAAAATCTGTTTATTTATTTAGGCTGTGTTGGGTCTACACTGCTACACAGGCTTTTCTCTAGTTGCTCCAAGTGGGGGCTATGCTTCATTGTAGTGTGCAGGCTTCATGGAGCACGG
This sequence comes from Bos indicus x Bos taurus, assembly GCF_003369695.1. Lineage (NCBI taxonomy): Eukaryota > Metazoa > Chordata > Mammalia > Artiodactyla > Bovidae > Bos > Bos indicus x Bos taurus. The sequence continues at coordinate 31,513,710 of NC_040084.1, forward strand.
GCTCTAGGGCATACGGGCTTCAGTCATTGTGGGCTGTGGGCTCACTACTTGTGGTTCCCAGGCTCTAGAGCCCAGGCTCAGTCGTTGTGGCATAGGAGCTTAGCTGCTACACAGCATATGGGATCCTCCTGGACCAGGGATTGAACTCGTGTCTCCTGCATTGGCAGGCAGATTCTTCACCACTGAGTCACTTCTTCACCACTGAGTCACCAGAGAAGCCCCCCAAAATATTAAAGAAATGTAGCCTTTAATAGGTTAAACAGGCATATTGTCACTATAAAAAAATAGAAATAGAGTATATAATTTCTAAACAGGTAAATGAAAAAACAAATGAGAAAATTAAGGAAAAAGGAAATAAATAAGAGAGGTAACAAGCTGAAAGCCCATAATAAGACAGTACAGTATATATAATTGTATCAGGAGTTATTATATTTAAATGTTAAATTACTGAATGTTCCATTTAGAGGCTTCCATTTAGTTTCAGAACAGATTTTTAAAAAACAAAAGCTAAATGTTTTCAGAAACGCATTTAAGTGTGTTAAGAAAATTATACATTGTAGAGAGATACATTGGAGACTGCCTCTTCCAGGAATATAGAGGAGACTAACTTTTCCCTACTCCTCCCACTAAGTATTAATCAGAATTTGTATAAAAAGAAACATAAGACAACCTTGAAAGGTAGAGAGAAGTCAGCTCAGCTCAGAGCACTGAGATGCAAGAAACAACACAACGGCACATTCCCAGGTTTTTCTTTTGCTTCACGGATCTCTGGATGGGAAGGTCCCCTGGAGGAGGAAATGGCAACCCGCTCCAGTATTCTTGCCTGGAGAATCCCATGGACAGAGGAGCCTAGCAGGCTTTGGTCCGTGAGATGGCAGAAAGTCAGACACGACTGAGTGAATAACATTTTCACCCACACTTTACAGATCTCAGAAATGTTGCTGAGGAAGTCAGCAACCCAGAAACACCAACAAGGAAAAGCCAAAAAGCACGTGCAAAACTCTGCTTTCTGTAGCCAAAGAAGCAAAAATAAGGTCTAGCAATAAAGAAAACTTTCAGACAAACACCACAGTAAAAACTGGGGCCCCACACGTGGCAGCAAAAATGGAACAGAGAGCCTGGACTTGCACCCATAGCAGGCTACAGGGACGTGCCTCGGTCTCCCCACCTCAGATCTGGTGCCAGAGAGGACAAATAGGGGACTGGAAATTTGTCCCTGCTGGGTGGAAAGGAGCTCAATGCTCCGTAATATCAAAGTAGACCACATGAAGGGTATGGACTTTTAGCCCACCGTGGAGCAACCGAATGTCAAGGAGGCTTACAGGAAAGTCACTATTTTCATCACTGCCATTGACCTGAGGTGGGAACACTAAGAAGGCACTCCAATCCCCCAGCCAATGAAGTATCTGTGTAGACCTAGCGGGAAGTTAGAACTCCACCCTGAATGTGGCTGCTTCACCCTCTGCCACCATTTCCCCTTCCAGAGAGGTGTGAGACAGAAGGTTTAAATAATGCCTCCTGATCTAATACTCAAAATTCACAGATTTCAGTTAAAAATCACTCACCATACCAAAAATCAGGAAGATCTTAAACCGACTCATTCAAAACTGTCAGAATACAGAAAGGCTGAATGCTATACTAGAAGAGAAGGCGGGTGGGGGGCGGGGTGGGGGGCGGTGTGGGAGATACACCAGGCAAGAACCAACAGAAAGAAAGCTGGTTTCTTATTTGGTGGTATAAACTACAAACACAAAATAAACTTTAAGACGAGGAACTCTACATGAGATAAAGTGGGTCGCTTCATCAAAGGTTTCAACAGATCAGGAAGACAAAATTTTAAAGTATTAATAATACAGCTTCAAAACATACAAACATCATTAGAACTGTCGGAAGAAATGGAAAACAGGGGTCTATTCATTACCACAGCCTAGTCTTATTCTAACTGAAACTGCTGCACAGCAGATTTAATTCAGCAAGAAGCCTTGTTTAATTCTGGAGAAAATGAGGTATCGAGTACAGAAGAAGCTTTTTCAAAAAGAAATATGGTATAGTCTCACACCAGCCACACGTGTATCTCATCTACTCCCCTGGCGTTCCGTCCTAGGAGGTGTTTTGATGTGTCAAAGTGATGGCAACACTTCTCCTATGGATGCAGGGGTGGGTGGATTGCAAATGAGAGGCAGCAGCATGGAAGTCAGCTGTGCCCGATGCTTATTGCAGATTTCACTGCTACAAAGTCTGAGACTTCAGTGAGAGTCAAAAAAAGCATTAGGCATTTCCACAAATATGAATAACATCTGTTAAGATTATGGCATTTTCTACAGCAAACACAACAGTAATGATTATCGAATGCTCCCATTAGAATATTTCATGAGTCATTCACTCAGAAGCAAACAAACACCCAAGATTAATCTAAAGTAGATTGCTTATTACTGGTTCTTGGCATTATGCTTTCCTAGGAGTACCAGACTCTCCTATGAACACCAATAAAAGTATCCTAGGGACCATCCTAACTTTTTCTTTCCCTGGGAGGTGTTGAAAAGACAGTGTTAGAGAAAGGAAGGAAAGTTTCTCTTGACCAGCCCCTTGCTGGTGTTGTTCGGTTGCTAAGTCATGTCCAACTCTTTGCAACCCCATGGACTGCAGCACGCTAGGCACCTCTGTCCTCCACTATCTCCCAGAGTTTGCTCAAATTCATGTCCACGCAGTCGGTGATGCCATCCCATTACTCCATCTTCTGCCGCCCCCTTCTTTTGCCTTCAATCTTTCCTAGAGCAGGGTGAGCCAGTGGTCTCCCATTACTTGTTCTTCAACAGTCTTAGAGACAAAAGCTGCATAGAACAGTCCTTCAACTACAGGAGAGTGTATTAAAAGACAGTATCTCTAGAAAGGACGTCATAAAAACCCGGATTTTTCTCTCCGTTCCCATGGCTCTGCTTGAGACTGTAGCTTTCATAGCACAGTATGAATGGACAGAACTAGTGCTGCAGCTTTCAAATGTACCACCGACAGGGGGCACCAGAGGAGAAGTCAGGACCCTAAAGGAAACTCGGGGCTAAGTATCTCTCAAGGGCAGTCTTCCACAATCTACCTTTTCCCAACCACCAGGACTGCAATTCATTAAGAACATTTGTGAAATAACAGGTAACAAGTGAAGAAAAGGGCAGGGGGAGGGTCTACCTTGGCAGGCAAAGTTGAAACCAAGTCTGCTAGATGTGTTTCTCTCTCTCCTGGCATCAGTACTAGGAAACCCCAGGAGAAACAGCTATACTGTTCGAGGATTTGAAGTCTCAACGTATCGATCGTGTGGATTGTACATAGTCTTCTTAACCGGAAGACCTTTTATCCCAGCCTATAATCTAAAAGACCTGAAACTTCAGTGCTGGCACTGCTGGAAGCTTTTCCATTGAACCACATGCTTTAAAAAAAAAAAAAAAACTCTACATTTTAGTTTTCATCTCTTCAGCAGAGCAAATTATCCCATCAGCCTGTGGAGAAGTGGGAGGTTATTGTTCATGAAACTATGAAAGAACATAACACCATAATGCAAATGAGAAGCTTGAAGTCTCTTTCACCCATGAAAGCTATCCTGGCAAATACTCATTCTCAGAGAAAAGAGGAGGGGAAACAAAACAAATGCACTGTAGCCTTTATATAGAAAGTTTAGAGAAGAATATTAGGACTGTATTTGAGGGAAACAAGAAATAACTATGCAACTGCACGCCTCCCTCCATCATTTCAAGGCCACCTTTTAAGGAGGTTTTGTTGTTATGAAATAGAATGATGTTTTCTGCCTGTCTGACCCAGAGAAGCATATTGGTCCACACTTCTATAGTTTCTGCCCAGAATGTACTGCCTGAATGCTATACACAGTGCTGAAGGACATTAGCTATCCACCATACAGACAAACTTTCGTCTCCTGCCCTGGTGTGTTCTCACTCAGCATTTACTTTAGGTAACAGAGGCCTCCTTTCTGTAAAGGGGGAATTGGGGAGCCAGCTAAAAGCCAAGTGCCAGGAAGGAGAGTAGAGGAAAATCCATTCTAGTCTCCAGGGTAACCCTTGGGTATTCTCCCTGTTTTTCCAAGACAATGAGCAATTTCTTTGATTTTAGATCATCTACATCCTGGAGTAGGTCTTACCGTTCTATTTCATGCTTTGTGGAGAATAATCAATGCAAGTCACAAGATATAAGTACATGAATGGAGAATCTTCACCTTTGAAAACCAACTGTACTTTGAAGAGCTTTGTGTGTTTGGGCTCGTTTAGGAACAGCCAGAAACTTAAAGAAGCCCAATTGGAATGCTTCTGTTGTTGCAGGACAAAGGAGGAAGTCACACAAGACCCCCAAGAGTTACAGCAGACTGGAGATAATGGATTCTTAGAATACTTTCCGGGCTTCCCAGGTGGTGCTGGTGGTAAAGAACCTGCCTGCCAATGCAGGCAACGTCAGAGACAAGGGTTCGATACCTGGGTCGGGAAGATCCCCTGACAGAGGGCACAGCAACCCACTCCAGTATTCTTGTCTGGAGAATCCCATGGACAGAGGAGCCTGGTGGGCCACAGTGCTCAGGGCTGCACAGAGCTGGACTCAACTGAAGTGACTCAGCACAGCACAGAATGCTTCCAAGGCCCACTTTAAATAAGCACCTCTCTGAGGTCTTCCCCTACTTCCTAGATATCTTCCTCTACTGCAGTGTTGTTCACCATATTACCTAAAGCCCAGTAATATAAAACTATGCTTCTCGATGTCTGTTCCCCTCCAAGGGCAGTGTATTCACAAAAGGCAGACGCTTGATTCCTTTGTGCATATATCCCCAGCATTTAGCACAGATTCCGGTACTCAGTAAATGTCTGGTGAATGGCTTAGGAGTATTTCATTGGGAATTCTTAAGCTGAAGGAACTAAAACATCTATTCTTGCTCCCAGGTCCCTTGATAAGACTAACAAATGATCATAAACGTATGCTAATTAGATCGTTTATAAACCCAGTTTTCAACCTCAGCACCTATGGTGATACCCAGCAGTGCTATCACTTTTTCCACTCCCTGCCTATCTCCAACTCTCACGCAACTATTTTAAAGGTTTACTCTTTTAATCTTCTCCTAATCCCCCTGAAATCGATTTCAAAATCTGACTGCGGACACACGCCATAATACCCTACTAAAAAATGGAGACCTTCACGTACAACATTTCTTCCATTTCATTTTTCTTTACCTCCTTGGCTTTCTTATTTAACTATATACTCATCCTTTTCTTTTTTTCTTTCCTTTCTCAGAGGAAAGGGTGATATCCCATTTAATGTGAACTACCTATGAAAGGGGAGGACAGGGAAGCATGGCGTGCTGCAGTCCATGGGGTCACAGCACTGAGCAATGGAGCTGAACTGAACCTATGAAAGGGTCCTCTCCTTTTCAATATCCTCCAAGGCTTCTTTCCATCAATTAATCAGCTCATTCTTATACTGTATTCTGTCTCAATTGAGAGACTTGAAGGCAACAGATCTGTGTCATCAGTTTCAAGCTATGTAACCAGTTTCCTCATCTGCAAAATGGGAGTAGCAATCCGTGTCTCACAAGAGCTTGGAGGAGGATTAAATGAGATACTTCACATGAAGCACTTGGCCCAATGTTTGATACACATGCTCACTCAATAAATATATATCCCTTCACTTTTTTTTCCCCATCCAAAATAGAATCAGTTCTAAGGATTTTGCTTCCCAGGCTTAATGACAACATCTTTCCTTCCTTCCCTTCCTTCCAGACCCTGAATTCTGTGCCCACAAGTTCCTCCCTTCTCATTTGCTCCTCAGCCCACTGCAATCTGGCTTCTCCCCCATCACTTCACTGAAACGTCTCTCACACATGAAACCAAGACTCTTAAGTGCTCTGAGTTTCACAGATTTAAATATTTTCTGAAAAAGCCAAGGAATGAATCATGGAATAAAAGACAGGATGAATGCATTAAACAGATAATATTCTCCCTAGTTGATCTTAGCTAATTTTCATGGCTTCAACTTTTACCCATATATCATGATTTCCAAAAGTACCTCCTTGAATGATCTCTCTCCTAAACCCAACCATTTATTTCCTTAAGGGCTTTCTAATACTCTGTACCTAAATAGATCATAATATTTATATCATAATTAAGATTGAGGCATAATCCAGCTGGTTGTCCAAGTTGGAAATTCTAGCACAGCCAGGCCCAAGGAAAATCATCTCTTCCCTGCACATCAGAGCTAGTCAGTCACTAACCAGTGAAGTTGCTCAGTCATGTCCAACTCTTTGCAACTACCAGACTCCTCCATCCATGGAATTTTTCTAGGCAAGAATACTGGAGTGGTTTGCCATTTTCTTCTCCAGGGGATCTTCCCAACCCAGGGATCAAACCCAGGTCTCCTGCATTACAGGCAGGACGCTTTACCATCTGAGCCACCAGGGAAGCCCAGTCAGTCACTACTACTACTACTACTACTACTACTACTACTACTACTAAGTCGCTTCAGTCGTTTCCGACTCTGTGTGATCCCATGGACTGCAGCCTACTAGGCTTCTCCGTCCATGGGATTCTCCAGGCAAGAACACTGGAGTGGGTTGCCATTTCCTTCTCCAATGCATGAAAGTGAAAAGTGAAAGTGAAGTCACGCAGTCCTGTCCAACTCTTAGTGACCCGTGGACTGCAGCCTACCAGGCTCCTCCATCCATGGGATTTTCTGGGCAACAGTACTGGAGTGGGGTGCCATTGCCTTCTCTGAGTCAGTCACTAAGTCGAGTCAATTCTATATTCAAAATATCTCTCAACATTGATCAAATTTCTGGAGAATGGAAGGTTTTCTAAATGTTAACTACGTATGCTAAGACTCAGCACCTGTAGGTACAATCACACTTACTTAAATAATCCAAGTTCCTTTTTTCTTTACAACCTGTGTGTGGGGGCCTCTGATATCCCCAGTCTGCCAAGGAAGAGCCTTAAATGTGCTCACAAACCATCTGCAACTTTTGTTCTCTCGGCATTAGCTCCTCTTAGTAAGCACAAGGTTTGACCATGACGCAACACTTCGGGGATTCATAATTGAGACTAATGGTGCCCAGTGTCACAAAATAAATGATGCCACCTAGAAGCTGTCTGACAAGTCTCCCTTTGCGACACCAGGGAGTGTCATATTTTATGTACAAATGAAAAAACACAGTTCTTCATACCACTCAGGCTGCTCATCATCTCCTGGTCTGGAAGCAGAATTACTGGTACCCAGCTCTTACAGCATCTCTCAGAAATCCATCCCACTGTCTTTCTCATCCTTCATTTCCTAGAACCATCCCCTACTTCAAAGAGTCAAGGAGGAAACCAGTGGTGTTCAATTCTCTGTGCTGGACTGGTCAGTGAGTCAGCATCTCTGGCAAAGACAACCTTTTCATTTTTTGTCTAGCCATTTATCTGAATAATAATATCATCCCTAATAATTACATGCTATGTAAATGAGGCGGCTCTACCCACAAGTTCCATGAACAGCCAAACTCAGAATCTTAGTTTTGGTTACCTAGGAGACCTTACTACATTTACTTGAGACATGAATATACTAAAAAGAAGGAATAGAAAAAAATGTTTTAATTCTGAAAATTATTAGTTCCTTTGCATTAAAAAAGAATTAAAGGAATTTATGTATGTGTGCATTAATATTTTAAGTGTATAATAAATTCAAATTGATATGAAAAACATTAAAAACAAAGGCATAAGTGGGTAAAGAATGTGAATGAATTATTTTAAAAGATGAAATGCAAATGTCTAAGTAAGATATGGGAAAATATTCAGACTCCTTATCAATGAAAGAATTGCAATTTAAAACAGCAATTATATAATGTTTTTGTCTATCAAATTATAAGCATGAAAGCATCCAAGTAATCTTAGATGAAATAAACTTGTTCATATACTGCTTGTAGGAGTATAAATTGGTACAACTACCCCAGAAAGCAATAAATAGCAAAATGTATCAAGAGTCTTTAATTGCTCATTTCCTTTTTACCCAGTAATTGTTCTTCTGTGAAAATATCCCAAGGAGATAATCAGAAATGTAGACACATTCTGAAATCAAAAGAGTACTTATTTCAACGTTTTCAGTAAAAACCACAACAAAAACAAGACCAACAAGAAGGTCCAGCATTAAGGAATTGATTAAATATGTCATAGTACATCTACCAATAGGATATTATGATGCATTATGCAACATCAAGTTTCTGAGGTTTCCAATGACATGAGAAACTAAATGGATTGTAATGTTCCCCTTCAAGAGCAAAACTCAAAATTTTTATATAACATGAACTCAACTGTGAAAGAAGTCGTAGGAAACTGAAAGGAAATATGTTAAAATATTGAGAGTGACTGATACAAAAGCATGGAATTATGAATGACTGGCATAGAAAGAGGAATCTTTATCTTCTGTAATACTTCAAAATCTTCTATACAAGGGGAAAAGGACATAAATTATTTTTACCTATAAACTTAGCAAAACAATCATGATCAATGCTAGACACAATATGGTGAGTCAGGCTCTCTCACTGACACCTGGAAGATGCTTGAAAAAGATTTAAATAAAATGTACCAAATTATTAATAGCAATTACTTCAGGGAGTTGGTATTAATTTATTTCCCAAATCCTTCATAGTTTTCAAATGTATTAGTTTTCTAGGGCTGCCATAACAAAGTACCAAAAACTGGATGGCTTAAAACAACTGAAATTTGTCTCTCACTTCTGGAGGTTAGAAGTCTAGATCAAGCTGTCTTCAGGGTCACATGCATTCTGAAGCTTCTAGGGGAGAAGTCTTTCTGCCTCTTCTAGTTCAGGTGTTTGTGGCAATCCTTGAAGTTCCTTAGCTTGTAGATGCTTCACTCTAGGCGCATGGCCATCCTCTCCCTCTGTCTTCACATCATCTTTCCTTTATGCATGACTGACTCTGTGCCCAAATGTCTCCTTTTTATAAGTCATGGTGGATTTGGGCCCACCCTAATGACCTCGTTTTAATTTGATTACCTTGTTAATCAAAGGTAATCAAAGGTGTTAGTCACGCAGTCCTGTCCGATTGTTTGCAACACCAGGGACTATAGCCTACCAGGCTGCTCTGTCCGTGGGATTCTCCAGACAAGAACAGTGGAGTGGGTTGCCATTCCCTTCCCCAGGGGATCTCCCCGACCCAGGGATCAAACCCAGGTCTCCTGCATTGCAAGCAGATTCTTTACTGTCTGAGCCACCAGGGAAGCCCCTTGGTGTAAACCCTATTTCCCAATAAAGTCACATTCTGAGGTATTGGGGATTAGGACATCAATTGTGAGGGGACACAATTCAATCTATAATACTGTACTTAACAGATTTGTTCAGTAGACATGTATTATGTTGATAATCAGGAGAAAGTATAAAAGAAATTAACTTGCCCCAACCCAAAACAGCTTTCAAATCCATTCTCTCGTCTCTGTTCCTACTATATTTTCTACTGCTCTGGTCCCCATCATCCTATCCTCTCTCCCAGGGCTCCTACATTCATAACCTTATTGGTCTCCTTTGCTTCTAGTTTTCCTTCTTTCCATCCACTTCCTCATTGTTGCAATATTTTCCTGATTTTGTCACTTGTCAGCTTAATGACTCATATATCCATAGGTTCAGAGGGTTAAACTCCAACTCTTTAAACATGAGTTGACAAATTAACCCTGTCCTCCTCCTTTAATCCTATCTGTCCCAACTTTCTCTATATAACTCTCTGTTTTCCCCAACCCAAGCAGTCGATAGAGGAGACTTGCCACACTGCACAGTTTCACACATGTGCCAATTTCACATCTTGGTTCTTAGACTCCCCACTCCTTTGACCTCATTTATTAACTTATGCAAGAAATACATTATATACTGGGCACTCATCAGCCAGGCATTGTAGAAATTTGCCGTTTAAAAATGAAACCATACCCTCCAATTTTTAGGAGCTCAATTTAGTAGCACTCATCAGACATATGTAAATAGTATGTTCTAAATATGGTTTAGGAACTGTTATAAAATCACTTAAAGGGCAGAAAAGTGGAAGGAGTCAATTCTACTAAAAATAGGGAGAGATTTTATAGCACAGGTTCACCAGATCCTTAAAAACGTAAGTGGCTGTTCCAGTGTGCTGCCCCTTCCTGCTTCCCTTGACTACCTGATAAAATTCTATTTACTCTCCAAAGACCAATATTCTCAGACGCCAGCAAACCATTCACCTGTTATTCCATGATCAGTGAGTCATTCAAAGCATGTTGCTGTTTGCACTGCATTGCCTTTGCTCTGAAGGTAAAACAGATATCTGCTCTCCTATTGCCCCACCCTATGCTACACTGTCACATGCAAAGTAACTTTCATGCTACTGTCTTACCCAAGGGGCCCTGTTATTTATAATAGGCTTAATAAACTTGCCAAAGGCTTTTTCTCACATTACCTTATTTGCACTGCATACACAAGTTGAGTGTATGTGATTATTCCCATTCTACAGATAGGTAAATCACACAGCTGGTGAAATGCCTTGCCCCAAGTTGCACGGGAGAGTTAAGTGCATGGGCAAAAATGAAGACAGATGGCCTCCTCTCAGAGGACACATTCTCCTGTGGCATTGCTCTTCCCAACAGCAGGTGCAACATGTCATCACTTTGCCATCTTTCTCAAGCTATGCTTTAGCTTCTAGATTCTCTTTTATTCACAGTATATGTGGTGCAGATTTCTGTACAGGATGTAAATAAATGACTTCACACCTCTGTGTGAAAGCGCTGCTGCTGCTGCTGCTGCTGCTGCTGCTGCTGCTGCTAAGTCGCTTCAGTTGTGTCCGACTCTGTGCAACCCCATAGACGGCAGCCCACCAGGCTCCCCCGTCCCTGGGATTCTCCAGGCAAGAACACTGGAGTGGGTTGCCATTTCCTTCTCCAATGCATGAAAGTGAAAAGTGAAAGTGAAGTCACTCAGTCGTGTCCGACTCTTCACGACCCCAAGGACTGCAGCCCACCAGGCTCCTCCGTCCATGGGATTTTCCAGGCAAAAGTACTGGAGTGGGGTGCCATTGCCTTCTCCGGTGAAAGCACTACATTTGTGTAATAAATGTTATACAGTAAGGAAGATTCAACAGAAAATATCAAGATGATCTCAAACCTTACAGAGTCATCCACAGTCACAATTAGCTCTTCACCTGATTGCCTTCTGTGGGCTGTTGTTGATGTCTGGGGATAATCACTAACTTAGCTATCCTAGTACTCTTAAGCTATATGACCTTTCCAGTATAAGTTTTTTGTCCCCATCAGTATTTATTGCATCTTTTTACTGCAGCTATTTTCCATTAGGAAACACAAACAAATAAATATTGATATCATTCTCTAGGAATACTATGTTCTCTGCACTATCGCTCCTTTAACAAGTGAATTTTTGTAAATCCAATATAATCTGCTATTTCCTAAGACCTCAGTGATAAACTCAGTCCTTGAAAAATGCATAAATTTTAAAAGTGAGCCAATGTACTTCTCAGGGCTGTGTTTACAGTGTGAAACCTCACTTCATGCATCCCAACCATGCTTATTGAACTTGCTTAAAAAAGATACTCACCTCTGCCTTTCTGAAAGAGACAGACCCTCTGAATTAGTTTTCCATGAATTGTTTCCCTCGTGAGACTAAGGCCAAATAAGCCATCTGGGACAGGAAGAAAGCACATCTTTTCCCCCTTGTATTCCAGGACATTTTACACCTTAAAATCTACCAAGATTGTGTCACATCTGAATATCTCACCAGGGTCCCAGGTCAGAAGTGACAGAGCACACCTGTGCAGAGCTCTGACCGACACCTACGGAAGGGGCAGGGAGGCTCTTGCGAGGGGGCCTGGGAACAGCACATGGCAGGGCTGAGTGCAGAGTGCTTGCTAGCACACCAGGTGAGCCCGTGCAGCTGTTACAACATTCATATCAATAAGATGGGGTCTGTAGAGTATTTCATAAAGCTGTGAAAAAAAATGAGATGGAACCGCTACTTGTCAAAGCTTATTAACCTGCCCGGCATCTTTCAGACGCGTGACTAAGTAGCCATCAGTAGGTTGTAAATTCCCCACAGGGTTGCTGTTTCCAGGAGCTTCTCCTGGGTTAGTGTGTAGCTTCTCTCCCTTTTCAAACTCTGTCTTAACATTCTCTTTTCTACCCACTTCCTGCCACCATTTTCTTTTTCTTCAACTTCAAACTAGTGTGAGATCTCTGTATTGTGGAAAGGTTTGTCTGCAAACGTACAAGGAAAATCTGTGCTCACATCTTAACTTACCTTCAGGAGATAAGACTCCAAACCTGGAAGATTAGGAAGAAGAGGGGAGTAGTAGGGGTGAACTGAGTAGGAGGAGGGCATGAGCAAGAGAGTAGCACTCAGCAGGCACAAATATTGAGATAGGTTTTCCTTCTGCAGAAACTTAGAGTCACCTGCCACCCATACATACCCCCAGGATCCAGATGGTGACACAGTGTTAGCAAGGGGGATGCAGCTGCCCACTCTGACCCACCAGAGCTGGCCCTCTTCACTCCAGGCTGGAGTCCACCCCAGCTCCAAGCAAGCAGCAATAAGCTGTTGGGACTAAGCTTTCAGGCAGGGAAAAGCTGCCTCCACCCTGCTGGCCAGGGAAGCCCAATGGGACACACCACACAAATGTACCCATCAGCTCCCCAGAGAGAAGCTGAAATGGATGCTGATGAGTTGTTCCCTTCTCCTCCTCTAGGCACCCAGACAGACCCCACCGGCATCAATCAGGTGAATGGCATTGACTTCCCAGCCTCTGCCCTCCATCAGCCTGTTATCAGGGATCAAAATTCAGTCAGACTGCATGAAACCATCCTATTCCTCCGACAGGAAATGAGTACATTTTAATTTTTTTTTGCTGTTTTTAAATCTGTGCAATAGCATCAGAGCAAGCCTGAGGAATAATGATTCAGTACCTCCCTAAGTGCATGTCCGGAATGCAAAGCCACTCCCCAAGCCCCTGAAAAGCAATTTAAGGTGGGAAAAAGAAAAAGTCCAGAGAAGTGACTATGCAGTTATTATGCTGCCTGACTTCCTGACTAAAATAGAAGCCGTGCCTAACAGTGCTGGCAGGTGAGGCAGATGCTTCTTGTCCTTTGCATCTGAGAACCTGAATTTAAGCCGACTTTGGAGTCATAGTGAAAGCTATTTCCCAAACACAACTGATGCACATTGCAAGCTCCTCGCCCTCCTGAGGTCATTGTGGCTCCATGTTTATTGATGAGTGTGCCTCATCGTAATCAGTATTCAAATCAGAATGTCTGGCTTATTTTAAACTCAGTTTTACATATACTGTGGTTTTAGAGGTGTTTTAAAAATGAAACAGCACAAAAATAACAAGCATGAACCAACAGAAGGTTTTGCAAAGATTATAGGAAAAGGGGAGGGGGGACGGGGGGAATGCCAGTGATTACTCAGGAAAAATCTTTGAAAAATGTTCCATGCAGAAACAATTTCTGCTGATGTGTCACATCTTGCAAACTTTCTATGAGGCATCAGTGTCTCTTTAAAGAAACATTTGTCAGAAAGGGTGAGCTCGAAATGTGTCATCTTAATTATTACATGAGAAACCTTCAGATTCAAAATGATTTTTTGATTCACCTCCTGAGTGAGATACTTGAAAGCTAACCAAAACAATTTTTTAACATTACCAACAATTTCTGCTCCTGTGACTTCCAATCCCAATAGCCTAGCAACACTATGACAGAGATAAGTCTAATAGTTAAACCTTATTCTCCGAACCATGAAAAAAATCAATAAAAAATTGTTGCTGATGTGATGAGAGTGAAGATAAGACTGTCACCTGTGCCGGTGTCACAGATGGGCAGGTTAAGCCTCTTGCAGGTATATGTAATCATGAAGGCATTCTAAAGCCCTTCCAGCCCTAAGCTGAGCAATCTTTAGAAACGGAAACATCTGGAGAAATACTACGGCTTCTCCTATTGGTTTCTCCTCTGCTGTGACCCTAACTTTCCAAGATGATCTTTAGTGTCCATAAAACAAGAGTTGCTGCTGCTGCTAAGTCACTCCAGTCGTGTACAACTATGTGCGACCCCATAGACAGCAACCCACCAGGCTCCGCCATCCCTGGGATTCTCCAGGCAAGAACACTGGAGTGGGTTGCCATCTCCTTCTCCAATGCATGAAAGTGAAAAGTCAAAGTGAAGTTGTTCAGTCATGTCCGACTCCTAGCGACCCCATTAGGAAACAATATGAATTGGGGGCCTTGTTTACATTAGTTCATTTGAATTACAAAATTAATGAGGCTAGAGAATACCAGCCATGCAGGAAATGTGTGCCTTTAGGACTTCCTAGAGCCCTAAGCCGGAGAAGGCAATGGCACCCCACTCCAGTACTCTTGCCTGGAAAATCCCATGGAGGGAGGAGCGTGGTGGGCTGCTGTCTTTGGGGTCGCACAGAGTCGGACACAACTGAAGCAACTTAGCAGCAGCAGCAGCAGCAGCAGCAGAGCCCTAAGCAGTGTGTGGACCAGCTACAGATGGGGAATCAGCCATGAACTGGTTTGACTGGTGAATTGTAAAGATGTTCTGTGGCTGAGGGTAGGTATCAGGGATTAAGCCTGTATGTGCGTGGGTGTCATCCAGGGGGAGCAGGCAAATAGAAGAAAAAGGAATCCAACTGCAATCTACATTGCACCATAACATCCTAGAAAGCAGAAACCGCATATCTAATCCAGGACTTTTTTTTTAAATTTCCATTAAACAAAACCCTAAATGGCAGAAAAGAATATTTAAAAATCAATACAAATATGTACCATAACCTGGAATGAATCTTTATTGGTTGTAATATAAATTCATTTGAAAATTGTTTTCCATAGAATAAATTCTGCATGTTTATTCTGTGTGAACTGAGAATAATCCAGTTGCCAACCTGAGAAGCAGGGTTCTGACAACTGGACTCCATCTGCAAGAAAAACTGTGAGATAACTGACACATCAATTGTTTCATTTTCTCCTTAATTAGATGTTTTGGGGGTGAGGTGGAATTGCCATAATGTAGAAAAAGTCTGCTCAAGTGATCTGGAGAGCACTGTTGCTTAGGTTAGGCTGAGATGCATGGAGACTAAATAAGAAATAATCAGTCTTAGGGAAACACAACACTTAGTGAAACCTCAGTGTAGAAGCTAAAACGGTTTAAGAAAAAACTACTAGCCAAACTGAGACCTGTAAAATATAATTGAAACTGTGAAAGCGAAGGTGTTAGTCTCTCAGTCATGTCCAACTCTTTGTGACCCCATGGATTATAGCCCGCCAGGATCCTCTGTCCATGGAATTCTCCAGGCAAGAATACTGGAGTGGGTTGCCATGCCCTCCTCCAAGGGATCTTCCCGACCCAGGGATCGAACCCACGTTTCCTGCATTGCAGGTGGATTCTTTACCATCTGAGCCACCAGGGAAGCCCAAACTATAATTAACTGGGGGCTTTCAAGGGGTCCTGGCCTGCAAAGAAGGCAAAACACAATAAACTTTATATTGGCAAAGTTGGATCTAGAGAGTGCTGGGTAAATTAGTCAATAACATCAATGATCTCAGTCTAGGAAAGACTGTATAGAGTTCTCTCAAGTCCTTACCACTCAACTTTCAACTATTGCTGTCCTCAACTTCCCTATGCAAAAATCCTACAACCAGCACTAGATTTCACCTGGAACTGTTAATGCTGCTGCTGCTGCTAAGTCGCTTCAGTCGTGTCCAACTCTGTGCAACCCCATAGATGGCAGCCCACAAGGCTCCGCTGTCCCTGGGATTCTCCATGCAAGAACACTGGAGCTGGTTGCCATTTCCTTCTCCAATGCATGAAAGTGAAAAGTCAAAGTGAAGTTGCTCAGTCATGTCCGACTCTTATCGACCCCATGGACTGCAGGCCACCAGGCCCCTCCGTCCATGGGATTTTCCAGGCAAGAGTACTGGAGTGGGGTGCCATCGCCTTCTCCAGAACTGTTAATAAGCAGAGGCAAACTATTTCATTACAATAAAGGTGACTGTTATAATGTAAGTTATTTGTTGTAATGGCTCTTTGGCATCTATGTGTCCTATGAATTGGCATTTAAGTTTATTCCAATTTTTGTCCTATTAAAATACTACTCCATTGAGTTCACATTTCTGTGTAATTATCTCTTTAAAGTGAAATAAATTAATGAGATGTAATTGTTGAATCCAAAACTCTGAACATTTCACATTTTGAAACCCTTGGGAAGAGTTGTTCCAATCTCCTCTCCTGCTCCCAATCTGCTCATCACTTCATGGCAAATAGATGGGGGAAAAGGTGGAAACAGTGACAGATTTTATTTTCTTGGGCTCCAAAATCACTGCAGATGGTGACTGCAGCCATGAAATTCAAAGACGCTTGCTCCTTGGAAGAAAAGCTATGACAAACCTAGACAGCGTATTC
This sequence comes from Bos indicus x Bos taurus, assembly GCF_003369695.1. Classification (NCBI taxonomy): domain Eukaryota; kingdom Metazoa; phylum Chordata; class Mammalia; order Artiodactyla; family Bovidae; genus Bos; species Bos indicus x Bos taurus. The sequence continues at coordinate 31,530,158 of NC_040084.1, forward strand.
AAAAGCAGAGACATCACTTTGCAACAAAGGTCCATATAGTCAAAACTATGATTTTCCCAGGAGTCATGTACAGATGTGAGATCTGGACCATTAAAAAGGCTGAACAGGTGAAGAATTGATGCGTTCAAAACTGTGGTGCTAGAGAAGACTCTTAAGGAACCCTTGCACGGCAAGGAGACCAAACCAGTTAATCCTAAAGGAAATCAACCCTAAATACTCACTGGAGGGACTGATGCTGAAGCTGAAGCTCCAGTACTTTGGCCACCTGATGTGAAGAGCCTACTCATTGGAAAAGACCTTGATGCTGGGAAAGATTGAGGGCAGGAGGAGAAGGGGACGACAGACGATGAGATGGTTAGATGGCATCACTGACTCAAAGGACATGAGTTTGAGTAAACTCCAGGAGATAGTGAAGGACAGGGAAGCCTGGCATGCTGCAGTTCATGTGGTCTCAAAGAGTTGGACATGACTCAGCAACTGAACAACAACAACTCTCCTGCCAATGATCCATAAGTCTGAAAGGTTTTCACATGCCCTTATTGGCTTAAAATTTTGATATTATTTTTATCTTTGCTAATCTAACAGGAGAAATTTTATTTCTAATGTTTTTATGCAATTCAACATTTTTTCATAAATGTATTGGCTATTCATATTTCCACTTTTTAAACTGGCTGTTCAGGTCTTCTGTCCATTTTATTTTGTGATAAAGGTACCTTCTTATTAATTTCAAAGAGCTGTTTCTCAATTAGCAATATTATAACCCTTTGTCCCATGAAATACAGTATTTTCCTAATAAATAACTTTTAAAATTGTAGATACATTTAACATTTTTGTGCTATAAGATACATTGATCTTTTCTTGCTTAGAAAAGCTAGATGTTATCCAACATTTCTAGTAGCCATGTTTTCTTTCAAAGTTTCTACATTTAAATCTTCAATTTATTTAAATTTATTTTGGTGTTATAAGTACACAGCTTTATTTTCTTGCAAATGGGTAATAGTTACCAACAGTCTTTTATTAAAGCCACAGTCCAAGATCAAGCTTTCGCAACATAATCATACAAGTTATCTGGGGGATTAGTTAAAAATAAAGATGTCCAGGTCCTAACTCAGTTTGCAGAGTTAGAATCTCCAGGAAAGCAGCCTGGACAACTATATCTCTTAAGAAACATTGCAAATGATATTTATAATTGGGAAAGTTTGGGAAATAATTGGACAAAACATGTAAAGTTATTTGTACCTATAAAAGACCAAATGGAATTTTATTTTATTTTTTTTCTTTTTTGCAAATCCCAGGTGATGGAGACTTGTAAACATAAATATTTGAGGTTACTGCAATGCAACAACTAACAGAAACCTTAAATACTATCTTGAATTTAAGGTGAATTGTGGTGCGCTGGAACTGACTCTGGAGAAAGCAGTGGCACCCCACTCCAGTACTCTTGCCTGGAAAATCCCATGGACAGAGGGGCCTGGTGGGCTGCAGTCCATGGGGTCGCACAGAGTCGGACACGACTGAAGCGACTTAGCAGCAGCAGTAGCAGGAACTGACTCATTGGCAGATGAGAGTTGAATGTTAAATATTTAGGAATTTTGCAAGCTGAGTGTTAAACATAGTCATTATTAAAAATTATATCATATAAATTTACAAGTAAATAAATTATTTTAGAACTAAGGTAATAACATTAAAAAGTCATCAATTCCCAATTATTTTACAACACTTGATCATCATGTGTTTTTAAGGTTATAAACTGCATTGTGTCTATGGTGGGAATATAAATTCTACTGTGTCTATAGTGGAAATCTCTTACTACAAATCTCTTCGCAACTCTGTGTTCAGTGATGTCAGATTGGCAGTTTGAAATTAGCCATAGTGTGAACATTTACAACAAGGAAATCAGTAATATCATAAGTCTTGACCTGTTTGCTGATTGCCTATAGCAGGGTTGACAAATATTTTCTGTTAGAGGGCCACATAAGAGATATTTTATGTTTCGTAGGCCATGTGATCTCTGTCACAACCACTCAGTTCTATCACTGTTGCCTAAAAGTAGCCAATGACAACCCCAAAATGAATGAGGATGGCCAGATTTTACCCATGGTCAAACAAGTTTGGCCTGAGGGTCATAACCTGCCAAGCCTTGAACTGAACTTAAAGTGTATTAGTGTGCCATAGCAAAACTCCATTGCCTGGGTGGCTTAAACAACAGAAAGCTGGAAAGTCCAATATCAAGTCTGTCAGGGTTTAGTTTCCAGTGAGAGCTTTCCTCCTTTGCAGACAGCAAGCTTCTCTCCATGTCCTCACACAGTGAACACAGAGAAAGAACAAGCTCTCTGGTGTCTCTTATTATTAGACTCTAATCCTATCAGCAAAAAAACAAGACCAGGAGCTGACTGTGGCTCAAATCATGAACTCCTTATTACCAAATTCAGACTTAAATTGAAGAAAGTGGGGAAACCATTCAGGTATGACCTAAATCAAATCTCTTATGATTATGCAGTGGAATTGAGAAATGGATTTAAAGGACTAGATCTGATAGAGTGCCTGATAAACTATGGGCAGATGTTCGTGACATTGTACAAGACACAGGGATCAAGACCATCCCCAAGAAAAAGAAATGCAAAAAAGCAAAACAGCTGTCTGAGGAGGCCTTACAAATAGCTGTGAAAAGAAGAGAAGTGAAAAGCAAAGGAGAAAAGGAAAGATATACCCATTTGAACGCAGAGTTCCAAAGAATAGCAAGAAGAGATAAGAAAGCCTTCCTCAGTGATCAATGCAAAGAAATAGAGGAAAACAATAGAATGGGAAAGACTAAAGATCTTTTCCAGAAAATTAGAGATACCAAGGGAACATTTCATGCAAAGATGGGCTCAATAAAGGACAGAAATTGTATGGACCTAACAGAAGCAGAAGATATTAAGACGAGGTGGCAAGAATACACAGATGAACTGTACAAAAGAGATCTTCATGACCCAGATAATCATGATGGTGTGATCACTAACCTAAAGCCAGACATCCTGGAATGTGAAGTCAAGTGGGCCTTAGGAAGCATCACTATAAACAAAGCTAGTGGGGGGCAGTTGAGCTATTTCAAATCCTAAAAGATGATGCTGTGAAAGTGCTGCACTCAATATGCCAACAAATTTGGAAAACTCAGCAGTGGCCACAGGACTGGAAAAGGTCAGTTTTCATTCCAATCCCCAAAAAAGGCAATCCCAAAGAATGCTCAAACTACCGCACAATTGCACTTATCTCACACGCTAGTAAAGTAATGCTCAAAATTCTCCAAGCCAGGCTTCAGTACTACATGAACCGTGAACTTCCAGGTGTTCAAGCTGGTTTTAGAAAAGGCAGAGGAACCAGAGATCAAATTGCCAACATCTGATGGATCATCAAAAAGCAAGAGAGTTCCAGATAAACATCTATTTCTGCTTTATTGACTATGCCAAAGCCTTTGACTGTGTGGATCACAATAAACTGTGGAAAATTCTGAAAGAGATGGGCATACCAGACCACCTAACCTGCCTCTTGAGAAACCTATATGCAGGTCAGGAAGCAACAGTTAGAACTGGACATGGAACAACAGACTGGTTCCAAATAGGAAAAGGAAGTATGTCTAGGCTGTATATTGTCACCCTGCTGATTTAACTTGTATGCAGAGTACATCATGAGAGATGTTGGACTGGATGAAGCACAAGCTGGGATCAAGATTGCCAGGAGAAAGATCAATAACCTCAGATATGCAGATGACACCATCTTTATGGCAGAAAGTGAAGAAGAACTAAAGAGCCTCTTGATGAAAGTGAAAGAGGAGAATCAGAAAGTTGTCTTAAAGCTCAACATTCAAAAAACTAAGATTATGGCATCTGGTCCCATCACATCATGGGAAATAGATGGGGAAACAGTGGAAACAGTGGCTGACTTTATTTTTCTGGGCTCCAAAAATACTGCAGATGACAATTGCAGCCATGAAATTAAAAGACGCTTACTCCTTGGAAGGAAAGTTATGACCAACCTAGACAGCATATTAAAAAGCAGAGACATTACTTTGCCAACAGAGGTCTATCTCGTCAAGGCTATGGTTTTTCCAGCAGTCATATATGGATGTGAGAGTTGGACTGTGAAGAAAGCTGAATGCCGAAGAATTGATGCTTTTGAACTGTGGTGTTGGAGAAGACTCTTGAGAGTCCCTTGGACTGCAAGGAGATCCAACCAGTCCAACCTAAAGGAGATCAGTCCTGGGTGTTCACTAGAAGGAGTGATGTTGAAGCTGAAACTCCAATACTTTGGCCACCTGATGTGAAGAGTTGACTCATTGGAAAAGACCCTGATGCTGGAAAAGATTGAGGGCAGGAGGAGAGGGGGATGACAAAGGGTGAGATGGTTGGATTGCATCACCGATCAATGGGCCTGGGTTTGGATGGACTCCAGGAGTTGATGATGGACAGGGAGGCCTAGCGTGCTGCAGTCCATGGGATCGCAAAGAGTTGGACATGACTGAGCAACTGAACTGAACTGAACTGAACTGAATCCTATCGGTGTTGGGGCCCCACCTAATGACCTCATTTAACCTTAGTTGCCTCCTTATATATAGATTTTATCTCCAAATACAATCATTCTGGAGACTAGGGCTTCAACATATCAACTTTCCAGGGACACAATTCCATTCATAGCAAAAAATGATAGAGAAAATATTACCAAAGTAATAATTTAAATTTAATTTAAATTAAATTATTACTTAAAAGTGTGTCATCTGTAGCCATTATGTTGTGAGAAAATATTCTTCCACTATTTGAAAGGTATTACCTAGTTCAGCAAAGAACTCATTCATGTCACTGAAGGATAAGTGAAGTTCCATCGTATATATTCATCGTTTCTCTTTCATCCTAGTTATTAACATAAACATTACTGTTGGAACTATGCTCATCCAGCAATAGCAATCATAGTTTGGTTATAGATGCTGCTGCTAAGTCGCTTCAGTCGTGTCCGACTCTGTGCGACCACATAGACAGCAGCCCACCAGGCTCCCCCGTCCCTGGGATTCTCCAGGCAAGAACACTGGAGTGGGTTGCCATTTCCTTCTCCAATGCATGAAAGGGGAAAGTGAAAGTGCAAACGCTCAGTCGTGTCCTACTCTTAACGACCCCATGGACTGCAGCCTACCAAGCTCCTCTGTCCATGGGATTTTCCAGGCAAGAGTACTGGAGTGGGGTGCCATTGCCTTCAAGTCTGATAAAAATCAATGAAAACATTTTATGACAATCAATTGGCTATATTAAATTTCCAGTGAAGAGTATTGTAAATTATACTATCAGTAGTAAATTTTGTGCTACATATTCTTTATGTTGTAAAATTATAATTACTTGTGTGTGCTTATGTAGGTATGTGGATTTAGGAGGAGGGAAAGGGGACCCAGTTGTTAGACATTTGCCAGCACTCCACTTTCACAACTCACAGCTCTCTTATGTGATAAATAAGGAAAATGCATGAGAGATGCGTACTGTCAGCTGCCCTGATGGACATCTCTTGGTTTTGTCTCCACTACATCTTCCCCCAGTTCTACTGGTTTTCTGTCTTGATTTTCCTTTGAGAACTTTCCTCTCTCACATTTTAAATTGTGTAAGTGAACAACTGTGTATTACATTACACACTTCTGACTTTAAAACCATCACTATGACTAAACAATGATTCTGATACCCTCTTTGAACAGATAAGGGCACTGCAGTTCATAACACACACGTTACTTACTGGGTTCTACCTGGGAAGTAAGTGATGGCGCTGAGCCTTGAACTCAGACCATCTGACCCTTCCCTTCCTCCCTGACTTAGTTGCTGTGTCCTCTTAGTTCTACTGTGACACACCCGGTTGTCTTCCCTGCCTTTGACACACCTCCCTGTGCTTTCTATGTCTACACAAAACTCTCACCTTGCTGCCTCCCAACTCCCAGCTGTAGCCTTGGCCCTCTTAGTCTCCAGCTCATCTCTTTCTCCCCACTCTCTGCACTCTCTGCTTCACATGAAAACCCAAGCACCACAGCACTTTTCCCAGGCCCTGAGCTGAGACTGGACTTCTAGACAGCAGCAGCAGAAGCAAGCCTCTCGCTTCCTGGCTCAACAGCACAGTGAGGCACATAGCAGAGTGCAGTGAACGGTCAAATAAAAAATTACCATTTTCTCTTTCTCTCTCTTTTTAAAGGTTTTTTTTTTTTTTTTTTTTGAATCGTGCTTCACAGCACACAAGATTTTAGCTCCCTGACCAGAGGGCAAACCTGTGTTCCCTGCACTGGAAGCACAGAGTCTTAACCACTGGATCACCAGGGAAGTCCCTGCAATGACCATTTTCTGATTGCATAGACACAACCAAGACATGAGCAAACCCCAGTTTTAAATTAGAGGCTTTCTTTGCGAAAGCAGTCTTAGAATAAATAGCTCATTAGAGCAAAGTAAATGAGATCCTTACTATAGATAGACCTATATTACTAGAGAGGAAAGGCCAGAAAGTCAGATACTCCCACAGTTACTTCTCTTGGACTGGCAAACCCTCAACTTGCCCAGATTCCTCTACTGCTTTAATTTGTTGATTTACTCATTCATTCACCATGCATTCACTAACATTTTTCAACTAGTATTTGTTGTTTATAGAAAAGGGTTATAGAAAAGGCAGAGGAACCAGAGATCAAATTGCAAACATCTGATGGATCATCAAAAAAGCAAGAGAGTTCCAGAAAAACATCTATTTCTGCTTTATTGACTATGCCAAACCTCTTGAATGTGTGGCTCACAATAAACTGTGGAAAATTCTGAAAGAGATGGGAATACCAGACCACCTGACCTGCCTCTTGAGAAACCTGTATGCAGGTCAGGAAGCAACAGTTAGAATTGGACATGTAACAACAGACTGGTTTCAAATAGGGAAAGGAGTACGTCAAGGCTGTATATTGTCACCTTGCTTATTTAACTTATATGCAGAGTACATCATGAGAAACGCTGGGCTGGATGAAGCACAAGCTGGAATCAAGATTGTTGGGAGAAATATCAATAACCTCAGGTATGCAGATGACACCACCCTTATGGCAGAAAGTGAAGAAGAACTAAAGAGCCTCTTGATGAAAGTGAAAGAGGAGAGTGAAAAAATTGGCTTAAAGCTCAACATTCAGAAAACTAAAATCATGGCATCCGGTCCCATCACTTCATGGCAGATAGATAGGGAAACAGTGGAAACAGTGGCTGACTTTATTTTTCCAGGCTCCAAAATCACTGCAGATGGCTAATGCAGCCATGAAATTAAAAGACACTTACTCCTTAGAAGGAAAGTTATGACCAACCTAGACAGCATATTAAAAAGCAAAGACATTACTTTGCCAACAAAGGTCTGTCTAGTCAAGGCTATGGTTTTTCCAGTGGTCATGTATGGATGTGAGAGTTGGACTATAAAGAAAGCTGAGCACTGAAGAACTGATGCTTTCAAACTGTGGTGTTGGAGAAGACTCTTCAGAGTCCCTTGGACTGCAAGGAGATCCAACCAGTCCATCCTAAAGGAGATCAGTCCTGGGTGTTAATTGGAAGGACTGATGTTGAAGCTGAAACTCCAATACTTTGGCTACCTGATGCAAAGAGCTGACTCATCGGAAAAGACCCTGATGCTGGGAAAGATTGAGGACAGGAGGAGAAAGGGACGACAGAGGATGAGATGGTTGGATGGCATCATCAACTCGATGGACATGGGTTTGGTTGGACTCTGGGAGTTGGTGATGTACAGGGAGGCCTGGCATGCTGCAGTTCATGGGGTCGTGAAGAGTCGGATATGACTGAGCGACTGAACTGAACTGAACTGAAGGGTTATATATATTTGTTTTACATATACGTTTACTCAACAAGTTATTATTAAAATTTATTTATGATACTTATAATACTCATATATATGTGATATATCTCCATGAGGAGGAATTGGTGAGTTGACAGCTTCAGAGAAGAAAGGGAATAATGAGTGAGGGCAGGCAGGCAGACAGTAAGTGAAGAAATCAGAAAGAAAATCAATATTTATTTAGCTATCATGTCCCAAGAATTATAGGAAGCAGTGACATGGGTTCAAGCCCTCACTTTGCAGTTTAATAGCCAGATGACTTGAGACCAGCTTCAATTCCCTGTAAAGCTTAGTGTCTTTAGCTGCAAAACAGAAATAATGAAAATGTCTACTTTTTAGAAATGTGATGAAGACTAAATGAGACCATGCATATAAAGAGTGTTTTGTAAACTGTGATTCAGTAAACAAATGCTAATTGTGATTTTTACTATCTGTGGTTCCTTTCTCTACCATTAGCTTGAAATTAAAAGACATGAATCATTGCCATGCTCTCCTTTGTATACAGAGGACACTTGAATGCAGGTGCCTGACTGATATGATCATTGAAGAGAGAATATCAGAGTTAGCTCAATCTGAAAGAAGATAACATTAGCTAAACAGACAGGATCAGCTTTGCATACAGACAAATACTGCTGTACTTTGTGGAGATGACAAAGTTCCCAGGGGCTTAAATAACTACCCCTACTTCCTGATTCCTGCCTAAAATTTTGTTATGTATTTATCGCCTCAGGTAAAATATCTGATGCCTCTAAAATGAAAATATCTTTGGAAGGGTATCCATTTCAATTATTTGCCAGTCAGATCTAATGAAAGATCAGGAAGACAATCTTGGTGGAAATGGGACTCAAGTACACTTGCTATCCTAGGATGAAAAGGAGAGGTGACATTCATTGGAAAGGCTGGTAACCAAGAGAACAACCTCTCTTCTTGCTTGCAGTCAATTTCTATCCCTAATTTCACTGTATTTTAGTAATATTCTTTCCACTTTATGAGCTTGAACACTTCTGGAAATTTCTCAAATTAAGATATATTTCTTATTTGTAAAACTGCAGGTAAAGTTTTTGAATAAAAATGGCCATTTGCAAGTCTCCCAGTCAGGAGATACCCACTTTTTAAAAATACTTTATTCAATACCAACTGAAGTGAGAAAAATGCCTAAGGTTTTTAATAGAGCTGTGGGTACAAGTTGAAAACTTCAGACCTGTCACTGTTAAAAGGTTCTCTCTTAGTTGAATGCACACTTTAGAACACTTTTCTGCCCAAACTCTATAAAAGAAAAAACTTGAATCTATGTCCTTAAGACAGATTCTACCTGTTTGTCACATGAATCTTAACCTGTTACTATTTTCAACTTCTAGAGTTTTTGCATAAGCAAATAAATGATTCCTTAAAATTACATACTTAGCAAGAAACACAAGAAATAAAGTCCAGTATGAAGTTATCTGATTGCCAGCCTTAACAATGTTCCTTTTGAAGTTATATACATATATAAATATTACATATATGTATATATTTAAAGAAGCATATAAAGGGACTTCTGATATAGTAAAGTGATTAAGTCAGACAAACTTATCCCAGCTCTGTTTGTTTAAGCTACTTAACATTAAAGAAGTTTCTTAAATTCTTTATGCCTCAGTTTATTTGCAAAACGGATATCACAACATTTATTCATAGATGACTTATTGTGAAGTGTAAATGAGATAATTCATTTAAAGCAATTTATATAGTGTTAGCACATACCTGTATTTCAATAATTGTTAGCTATCACAATTATTATTATTATCATTACTACTACTAAAGAAATGGAAAAGAAATAAATGTCCTGAGTGGAATGTCTCACAGAATAGGAACAAAAATATCTTTCAAAATAGCTACTTAATTCCTTCAGTCATATGAAATGAAGAGTAAAAAAATCTCTACCATATCTTGAAATCTAAAAACCATATTTCAAATTGACAAGCTCAATCATGCACTCCTCCAGCTATTCAGGATGGAACAAAAGGAGAATGTTAAACACAAGTTAAAAGCAGGAGTCACGCCAACTATAGCATTTTTTCCAAAACTGCCAAAAAGTTTCTTATGGTTAATTATGGGAATCTCATAGATCAGAGTATCCAAAAATTAACCAATATATATCTCCAACACTGTCAGAGGTAACGTAACATCTTTATGATACACTATGAAGACCCTGGACTTCCCTGGTGGCATCAGTGGTAAAGAACTTGCCTGCTAATGTGGAAGACATCAGAGATGCAGGTTCGATCCCTGGGTCGGGAAGATCTCCTGGAGAAGGGAATGACAGAGAATTGGACATCACTGGGCAACGAGCAACTGTCATATACATACCTATACATATATATATATATATATATATGACATATATATATAACTGAATCACTTTGTTGTACACCTGAAACATTGTAAATCAACTATACTTCAATAAAAATGATAGTAAAAAGTTCAATGTTTAATAAAACAAATGTTACAATTCAAATGAGAAATATACAAGGAGTGCAGTGAGAGCTAAAAAACCATAGAGTCTCTCTCATCATCCCCCTTATCCAATCACTAGGTTAATTTTTTCTCCCTTGTTTTCCATTGTTATTAACACTACCCTTTTTCAGTCCCTTGGCTTTGCTCACCTGGATTGAGATATAAGGACACATAAGGATATAAGGAGGAAGATTACTTTTCTTTTCCTGTTCCCGTCCTCCATTCTTGCCCTGCATCCATCTAAAATGCAAGGTAGAGCTTGTCATTCTCTGCTCAGAATCCTCCAATGGCTCTCAGAGCCTTTGAGATAAAGTACAAGCTTCCTGGCAGCCAAGGTCATTGTTTCCATCATCCCATCCCTAACTCCTCCTACACACTTGCCTCACAGGCAATATCGAATGTTTCTAAGGCTCTGAATATGCCCTGTTGACTCACGTGTCTCAACTATGCCTTGGCATATATAATTCCCTCTGCCTGAAATGTCTGTATAAAAACTCCTACATACTCGTCTTTCAAATTTTGACTCAAATGTTATCCCTTTTTCTTACCTGCTCTTTCCTCTCTGCTCTCATTTTGCTTTGAATATATTCGTGAGAGCTGCTTATCTCGTTTTGTTAAATGACTTCTTTACCAGCCTGTGTCACTACCATACTGTAAGTGCTCTAGCGTTTGCTCTCATGGGTTGTATGTATTTCCCTTTTATATGGTGCCTGGTCTAAAGTAGGATCTCTAGGAAGAAAAGACGGAATGAAAACGGGAAGAGAGACAAGGAACGAAGGAGGAAAACATACTTGTAAAATTAGAGGACTGTCTATTAAATGCAGATTCTTAGACTAAGAAAAAAGGTGGCTAAATGGCTGGATAGATAGATGACATACAAAGTAAATGGTAGGTAGGCAGAGAGATAATAAATAATAAACAAAGTGAAAAGTCCTGACACAATCTTGATTATCAGGATCTCTGGGCTAAATGTCAGTTTATTGACCTTTCAGAATTTATCAGTGAAAATCTCTAGAACTTCATACTTTGATCTTCATTAAGGTATGGATAAAGGATATATTTCAAAAAAGCAAAGAGCGGGAAAAAATAGCTCCCAAGGGTTTTGGAATGGCAATATAACTGATCATCTCTGAATGGTCAGTGAATCAAAGTGAGTGACATTTAAAATTTTAACAACATATATAAATTGATAAAGCCATTATCTCTCTTTGATTGAAATGTATCATTTATCCTGTATATCTTTATTCTCTTAAGGACAGAATTTGGGACAGAAATGATAACTGAATCTTTCAAAAGTCTAGAATGCTTCTAAGAGCACTGTTCTCTATTGAGATACTAGCCTGGCTTTATGAAGGGAGATTGTCAACAGAAAATGATTATGCTTTTTCTTTCTATTTCACAGAATTTCTCCTATTGTTAGGCTCTGACTTGGCTAAATTGTAAGGACATATTATTTATATTGATAATCCTATTTCCTAACATTTTGTTTTTTACAAAAGAATAATCCTAAACATTTTACCCAACCTTGAATTCTGAGTTAAAGTCATTATTTTGAACTTTAAATTTTAACTTTAGATGTTTCATAGATATATGGTAGGAGACTATCAGAAAGATTTAAACAATTTCTAAACATTTAAATATTCAGTTTGAGTCTATAAATATGGTCTCTGGCATTAAGAAGTTTACAATCTAGGAGGAGAGAGAAAACACATACATAAATCACAGTAATGCAAGAAAAAAGTTGTGTCCATATGATAGTAAAGATATAGATAAATGTAGTATAGGGCCACAGAAGAGAGAACAATTAATTCAACCTGTAAAGATCACAATTATGCATAAAAATTTATGTGGAAGATGACTGTGATGCATTCCCTAAAATTTTACAACTTGATTTATAGGTAGAGACAACAAGCTCCTATCATCGCTCTTTCTGTCTAGGACTCGACTGAGATGTTTCCTCCATAAATTTGGTTTGGGTGTAAGATGGCACGTTGTCTGGCTGAAATGGGTGCAGACAGCTCCATACATCACTCTCCCTTCCCCATCTGGGTCTTTTCACTTGGACAGGCATGGGAGCTTGAGTTTTATAAATAGAGAAAGAGGGAATGTGTTTGTCTTAGGGCCTATGGATTGATTTTTTGGCTGCGCTGGGTCTTCACTGTGGTGCTCGGGCTACTCAAGTTGCGGCACATGAGCTGTAGAGCACGAGTGCTCAGTAGCTGCAGTGCATAGGTTCTTTAGTTGCAGAGCACAGGCTTCGTTGTCCCACAGCATGTGGGATCTTAGTTCTCCCACCAGGGATTGAACCTGTGTCTCCTGTATTAGAAGACAGATTCTTAACCATTGAACTACCAGGGAATTCCTCCCATTGACTAACTTTAAACTCTGTGTGTGTGTGTGTGTGTGTGTGTGTGTGTGCACGCACACACACGCACACACTAAGTCAGACTCTGCGACCCTATGGACTGTAGCCAACCAGGCTCTTCTGTCCATGGGATTCTCCAGCAAGAATGCTCAAGGGGGTTGCCACGCCCTTCTCCAGGGGATCTTCCCGACCCAGGCATTGAACTTGCGTCTCTTATGTCTCCTGCATTGACAGGTGGATTCTTTACCAGATGAGCCACAAGAGAAGCCTCCTGATCTTCGGTTCAGTCAGTTCAGTCGCTCAGTCATGTCCGACTCTTCGCAACCCCATGAATTGCAGCACGCCAGGCCTCCCTGTCCATCACCAACTCCCAGATTTCACTCAAACTCACGTCCATAGAGTCGGTGATGCCATTCAGCCATCTCCTCCTCTGTCGTCCCCTTCTTTTCCTGCCCCCAATCCCTCCCAGCATCAGAGTCTTTTCTAATGAGTGAACTCTTCGCATGAGGTGGCCAAAGTACTGGAGTTTCAGCTTTAGCATCATTCCTTCCAAAGAACACCAGGACTGATCTCCTTTAGAATGGACTGGTTGGATCTCCTTGCAGTCCAAGGGACTCTCAAGAGTCTTCTCCAACACCACAGTTCAAAAGCATCAATTCTTCAGTGCTCAGCTTTCTTCACAGTTCAACTCTCACATCCATACATGACCACTGGAAAAACCATAGCCTTGACTAGACAGACCTTTGTTGGCAAAGTAACGTCTCTGCTTTTGAATATGCTATCTAGGTTGGTCATAACTTTCTTTCCAAGGAGTAAGCGTCTTTTAATTTCATGGCTGCAGTCACCATCTGTAGTGATTTTGGAGCCCAGAAAAATAAAGTCAGCCACTGTTTCCACTGTTTCCCCATCTATTTCCCATGAAGTGATGGGACCAGATGCCATGATCTTCGTTTTCTGAATGTTGAGCTTTAAGCCAATTTTTTCACTCTCCTCTTTTACTTTCATCAAGAGGCTTTTTAGTTCCTCTTCCCTTTCTGCCATAAGGGTGGTATCATCTGCATATCTGAGGTTATTGATATTTCTCTGGGCAATCTTGATTCTAAGTTATACTTAACAAAAAGTCAGAACTCTCAGAATTGTTTTCCCTAAGAGACTTACTGAGATTCTGGATGCCTGTTACATAAAACTCAACAGACTCTTTCAAGAGTAGCTACGGGCCTGAGCAGAGATGCTTTAGGCCTGAAATTTGAAAGAATAAATAGTGTGGAGTTTCTAAGAATACCATTCTGCACTTCCTATATAGAACCCAGCAGTTGATTCCACCCTACACAGAACAAGCTGTAGGCTCACCTTAAAACAGTAGCAATTCTTCACCTAGTGAATGATGCAAAGACAGTGGAAAAGGTTAGCTGGGATGGCACACTGGGCTTCCCTGGTGGCTCAGTCGGTAAAGAATCTACCTGCAATGCGGGAGAACTGGGTTTGATCCCTGGGTTGGGAAGATCCCCTGGAGGAGGGAATGGCAACCCACTCCAGTATTCTGGCCTGGAGAATCCAATGGACAGAGGAGCCTGGCGGGCTACCATCCATGGGGTCGCAGAGAGTCAGACACAACTGAGCAGCTAACCACACCAACAGATGGAAAGATTATAGCATCCTGCCAAGCCCCGCTCTGGGGATGCTGGAAATGGTTGTGATACCTTTTGGGAGTTGCTGGTTTTGAAGGCCAGGGGGCTCAAGCCTTCTTTTGTAGACACATTTCCTGATACCATCCTGACATCAGAATTAGGCAGACCTGGGTTTAAATCTCACTCAATTAGCTGCAAACATGAGGTCTCAGCCAATTTAAACTTTGAGTCTCAGTTTCCTCACTTATGAAAGGAGGAAAATAACACCCATCTTGAAGGACTATTGTCAAAATTAAATGAGACATGGTTAGATAACAGATAATTCTTGACACAAAGAGAAAGATTCATTATGGGACAGCTGGTTTTATCATTGTAATTATTATTTTATAAATGTGTCAATAGTCATAAAATAACTCCATTTGCTCATGCTGACATTTTAACTCATAAAACCAGATTTTCAGAGGCAAAAGCTAGCCTTTCAATTACCTCATCTGGCTCTTTATTTTTCAAATTAAGAAAATGTGGCCCAGAAGAGTTAAAAATTCTCCATAGTCATCCAGGTAGTTGATGGAAGAACAGAGTAAGAACTCAAGGTCTCTATTGTTCTTTCCATGCCTGGTTTTGTGCCTCTTATTCTGCAAGATAAACTGACTTTTAATGTACCTTTTCACACTTAGAAATCATGAATTTTTGTAAACAAAATAAATCTGGAACCCCACGTGTCTTGGGCACAACTCAAAGTCACATTCAAAGCAGCAACTAAGAGTAATTTAAAAGAAATTGCAGTCTTTACTTGCATATAATACAATTTTAGTGGTTTAATTTATAACCCACAGCAACAGTTTAAAAAAAATCATTTTTTTCTTCTCTTTCACTCTTTTGCATAACAGCTACTCTCTATTGTCTCACCCACCAATCCAGAAAAACTTTCAGTGCTATTACTAAAATTCTACAGACACTCTGCTTTTCTGTTTTACCTCTCTATTTCATTTCCTCATTTCCCCTATCTCATTTAACATCACTTACAGAACTGGAAGAGACCAAAAGGACCTCAGTTCCCAGCCACACCTGCCCACTAGCAGCTCTGTGGTGGTCAGAAGTGCCCTTTCCACTGCGCTTTCCTGGTACCTCCTCACTACCCACTTCCTTTCAATATGACTGTCTTTCTCATAAGATATTCCTTATAAGGACTTTTGGGTGAATCGTTCACCTCATCACAATTTCAAATTTTAACTGTTATATAAAACTAGAAGTTTCACCTTATGTTCCTGAAAAAATATGCTTCAGATTTAGTAACTAGAAAGCTAAACATTTTGTGCTCTTTGAGCCTCTAGCAATAGAGTGCAATTACCCACATACCACTGATGAAAGAAAAGCTCTGAAAGGGTAGTCATCTTGGTTTGAATTTACTTCTTTGGAAGAAATCCAGGAGAACTAGTGTAGGAGGAAGGCAGCCACTTAGGTAAATCGATCAAACTGTCAGTCAGTGGGCTTATCACTGCTGCTACATCATACTTAGGTCACTTACAATACTTTAAAAGCAAACGTATAAGCAATAAGTGTTTGTGTGTACATATATGTATGTATATCAATAAAAAAGAGGAATACAAACTCATAATAAATTGCAAACAATAGAATAAGAATAAAACAATCCAAGGAAACTCCTTCTCTTTCAGTTAAAATCTAACTTAAGTTTGTCCATTGCCAGGCAACTAGAGAATAAGATAGAGAGAAGCAGCTGGAGGATCTAGCCTCTTTGGTGGAGCCCTTTTTTATTTGTATATATAGATACTCATAGAATTTACAGGGTCTGTGTGCTGTGCTGTGCTTAGTCTCTCAGTCATGTCCGACTCTGCAACCTTATGGACTATAGCTCACCAGGGGGGTTCTGTCCATGGGGAGCCTGTCCATAGGGATTCTCCAGGCAAGAATACTGGAGTGGGTTGCCATGCTCTCCTCTAGGGGGTCTTCCCAACCCAGGGATCAAACCCATGTCTCTCGAATTGCAGGCAGATTCTTTACTGTCTGAGCCACCAGGGAAGCCCATGAATACTGGAGCAGGTAGCCTATTCCTTCTCCAGGGGATTTTCCTGACCCAGGAATCGAACTGGGGTCTTTTGCATTGAAGGCAGATTCTTTATCCCCTGGACTTCCAGAGAAGCCCCTACAGCGTCTATAATTTTAGTTTTTGATGGGAGTTTTACCTTCCACTTCCATTTTCAAAACTTATAGCTTAAAGCTCTCAGCCAGGTTGATGTGACTAACACGCACTACAGTATCTAGTCCTCTTTTATATCAACAAAGTTTTCAAAGTTGCATTTGTGTATTTGAGGAAACCAAGAAATTTTAGTTAGAATACTTTGTAAGGAGAGACTGATAAAGGATATGCTTTATAACTTTCACAAACAAACACAGTTAGGAACATTATAATACTCTTCAGTTTTCAAGTGGTTAAGGATACTGCACTTGAGTTGAACTTGGTAAGTTACAATGCACAGTCTTACATTCCTTAACTTTTCACAAGCCTAATAAAAATTACAGCAACCCTGATGGATGGGCAGTTGCTTGGACATTTGCATATTTTCCACCTAAAATATTTACATTTACATTTATACTAGCAAATGCCCCAAATTACTTAGAAAATCCATATGTTAGTTATTAACAATGTTCCTTTTACTTTATAAATATCCATTCCACTAAGTAACCATATCTTTACTTAAGTGTCATATGCACATAATGACTAATGAAGAAAAAATAATTTATTACTTACATATTTTTATAGCTTCTAAAAGGAGACAGAAAAACAGCGTCTAAGCAGGGGCTGGGGGGGAGCGACGAGAGGAAAAAGAATAGAAAAGAATGAAACTGATGCTAAGCCCTCTGACCTACTAATGGATTCTTGAAGAAAGACTTTGAGGAGATTAATTTGAAAGGAAAATGAAGTGGAGCCCTGAGCTGTTACTTGCTGAACACTCTCACTGTAGAGTAATGCGAGTTATTTTCTCAGTAAATGTATTGCCACAAGTCAAGATCACTAATATATATTCAACCATTCCCCGTGAACAATTTATAATTATTCAAGTAAAGACTTCTTCTCCTCCATGGCCTCTTCATTTACCTCCTCATTCGTCCTCTATTGTTCTGCTTTTCATGAACACAGCTCACTGAAGCCTGAAGACAAAAATATCCTAATCAGGAGTAGTCATGGGATTATGAAGCCAAAGCAAGAAGGAAAACAAAATCAAAACCCCATTTCAACTGCCAGGCTGATATCTTTGTGCTCCTTAACCATAGTGCTCAAAGAATGCATATGATAACTGTGTTATTATTTAAGTACTGATATTGATAATCATGAAGTTACTGATATGTATTATAGATACAGGAATTATATGCTTGTGAGTTCTGAGACATTTATTTTTGATGGTTTCTTTTTAACCTCACCCATAAATAAATTTTGGTAATAAAAAATGTATGGATAAACTATCCATAGTACATCTACACTCATTTATTTTTGTCATCTACACTCATTTTATGCCCAAGTAAGAATGATGCCAAAACACTTCCAGTAATAAAAGCACAATTACATTTACTAAGTCAAAAGCAAAATGATAATGAAGGAGAAATGGAGGTGAAATTGGTAATAATAAATGTTCACAATAATAATAAGATAAAAACATGCAAGTTCTCTGTAGTATAATATTAACAATAAAAATGAGGTTTACTATGTTCCAAGGGTAATGGTGAAGTAACTTGTTACCAGCGTAATTCTCCTGCCCAAACAATTGCAAACTGTAAACGAAGCATAAAATGCAACTGTGGAAAGGCACTGGAGAGTCACAGAAAGCATATGGAAACTGGAGGGGATTCAACTCTTGAGAGAAAGGAACCAAAGTAGGTAAGATCACATTTGTTTGGCTTTTCCCCCAAGTCTTTCCCCAACCCAAATACCTAAATTCAGATCAAAAAGAAAGCTGCACTCTCATTTCCCTGAGAAGTCAGAGAACACATTTAGTTCATATTTAGAGCCCCTGGAAATCGAGAGACCGACAGTGGAGAACACCAAAATCTGTACAGAAACTCCTCTCAAATCCTTAGTTGACTGCAGAACAGCTCATAATGGGAGGGGTGGCGGCGGGCGGGGGGGCGAGGTTATCAACTAAAAGTCTGAAAAAGCTGAGCAAAAATTTCCGCAGCTTCCCATAGCAAGAGGAACATTGCAGTTCATGTCTGGCCAAGTCATAGTGACTTTCCATTGAAACAAAAACGTATCAGGACTAGAGACTCAACTGCAAAATAAAAACAAAGACCTACTTAACAAAGTGAAAGCCAAGCCTCCACCTTCCTAATTTCTCAGAACTCAGCCTGCCCGAACAAAACCCAACCTTGTTCAGAGAAAAACAATGGTGTCTAGAGTTGTAGAGTCTACAGCATATCATTTGAAACAGAATAGAATGAAGGAATCGGTAAAAATGAGACAAAGACCTTAATATGGTTAGAATGATTTCTTCCACTTTATTCTTCTATTTCAAGATCAACTACACTAGAGACTATGTCTTTCCATATAACTTTTAAAAAAGTTTGTCTATGTCTATAGGAAATTTTGCTTGGACTTTGATAGGAATCTAATTAACCCTATGATCAGTTTGGGGAAAAGTAACATCATTATAATATTGAGTCTTCCAGTCCATGCACATAATACACCTTTCCATTTATTTAGGTTGTCTTCAATTTTGTTCATGAACATTTTGTAACTTTTAGCATATGGAATCTATAAATATTTTATTAAGTTTTATGTCTAATGTTACAATTTCTTTAGGGTGATTGTAAATGGCAGTGTATTTTAAACTTTGATTTCCACACGGCCATTTTTAATACGTAGAAATGTGATTAATTCATTGTATCTTGTGAAATTGATGAACTAACTAATTAAATAAAGAAGACTTTATGTTGATTCATTGATTTTCTACATAGGCAATCATGTCATCTACAAGTATAAGCATATTTATTTTTTATTCTCCATTCTGTAAGCCTTTGATTTCTTCTTGCCTTGTTGCAGTAGCTAGAATTACTGATATTATGTTGAAATAAAAGTGATAAAGGCAGACATCTTTGTCTTGCTCCTGATCTTAGAGGGAAAATGTTTAGTGTTTCTGCATTAAATATGATGCCAGCTATAGATAGTTTATAGATATCTCTATCAGTTTAAGGAAGTTCCCCTCTATTTCTAGCTTGCTGAGAGTCTTTGTCATGAATATTTGTTGGGTATTGTCAAATATTTTTCTTCATCATTTGATATATTCGTATGATCTGTCACTTTTAGCCTATTGATAGTGTAGATTAAATTGATTGATTTTAAAAAGTTGAACTACTCTTGTATTCCTAGAATAAATCTACTTGTTTAAGGTTTATAATTCTTTTGATGTGTTGTTGGATTACATTTATTAATATTTTGTTAAGGATTCTTGTCTAAATTTATGGAATATATTGTATCTGTAGTTTTCTTTTTTGGTACTGTTGTTGTCTAATTTTGAGGTCAAGCTACTACTAGCCTCATAAAATGAGTGAAAATATTTCTCTCCATTTCTTTTTCTAGGGGTAAATTGTGTGGAAAATGGTGTCAAATATTTAAAACCTTTGTACACTTCTCCAGTCTTTTTCTTTTTCAAGAGATTTTAGTAACAAATTTAATTTCTTTAATGAGGATGATACAACCATTCAGGTTATTCCATCTTACTTAAAGCTTGTAATGTATGGTTTGAAATTTTTTTGGTCTATTTCTTTTAAGTTGTAGAATTTGTGAAAATAAAGCTATTACAGTATTACCTAGTTATCCACTTAAATGTCTGTAGAATCTGTCATTATATCACATATTTTACTCCTGATATGTAGAGTTTTTGCTAGTCTTGCTAAAAAAAAAAGTTATCAATTATGCTGTTTTTAAAGAAACATCTTGAAAAATGTTATGCCACTGTCTTTTGGCCTTCGTAGTATCAGATGAAAAATCCACTGTTTCCCTATAAGTAATATGTTAGTCTATCAGGCTCTTTTCAAGGTTGTTTAATGTCTTTCATTTTCTGGGTTTATCCAATCTGAACTTCACTCAGCTCTTTATATCCATAAGTCTTCTACTAACTTTGGGAAATGTCAGCCTTTATTTCTTCAGCTAATTTTTTAGGTTCAATTTCTATTCTCTTTCTGAGTATCTTATGATAACCTGTTAGCTTCACTGTTAGTTTGTTATTCACTTATTGTCCCTGACATCCTGTTGATATTGTTCTTATTGCCAGTCTACTGTCTCTCCGTTGTTCAGATTGGGTAATTTCTATTGATTTGCACTTAGGTTCCATGATTCTACCCTCTGTCATCTCCCCTCTACAATTAAGGTGACCCAGTGAGTTTTTTAATTTGGTTATTATATTTGTCAGTTATATAATTTTCATTTGGTTCCTTTTCATAATTGCCCTTTCTTATCTATACATTTCTTTTCATTTTCAGTAAAAATTCATACTGCTTGTTGAAGCATTTTCTTATGGCTGTTTAAAATCCTTGTTAAATAATTCCAATATCTGATTGATTTCAGTATTGGTTCTACAGATTTTCGTTTCTCATTCATGTTATTTTCTTGGTTACTGGTATGGTAAGTAATTTTCTGTTATGCATGCATGCATGCTAAGTCACTTCAGTCATGTCAGACTCTGTGCAACCCTATGGACTATAAGCTCACAAGGATCCTCTGTCCATTGGATACTCCAGGCACAAATACTGGAGTTGGGCTGCCATGCCTTCCACCAGGGGATCTTCCCAACCCAGGGATCGAACCTGAGTCTTCTATGTCTCCTGTATTGGCAAGCAGATTCTTTACCACCAGCACCACCTGAGAGGCCCCAGTTTTCTGTTATATCCTGGGCACTTTGCATATTATGCTATCAGTACTCTTGCCTGGAGAATCCCATGGGCAGAGGAGCCTGGTGGGCTGCTGTCTATGGGGTTGCACAGAGTCGGACACGACTGAAGCGACTTAGCATAGTCACTTCAGCCGTGTCCAACTCTGTGCGACCCCACAGACGGCAGCCCACCAGGCTCCCCCGTCCCCGGGACTCTCCAGGCAAGAACACTGGAGTGGGTTGCCATCGCCTTCTCCAATGCATGAAAGTGAAAAGTGAAAGCAAAGTCACTCAGTCATGTCCGACTCTCAGCGACCCCATGGACTGCAGCCTACCAGGCTCCTCCGTCCATGGCTTTTCCAGGCAAGAGTACTAGAGTGGGGTGCCATTGCCTTCTCCGTTGCATATTATACAAAATGCAAAAACCTTATGCATCATTTTTTAGTAGGGAGTCCCCCTTTTTAGGTATAGTGTGAGGGTTGAATGGGTGTGGTTGACCAACTTCCCTGTGGGTCCTGTCAACATCATGCCAGCAAAAGCGTAGCACTGACTCGCACTGCCACGTTGGCTCTGAATGAGGTTTTAAGATCACCTCCCCTCTGGACTCCACTGTCACTAAGCATAGAGTAAACAGAGGACTGACTCATACTTCTCTGTTGTCACATGGTAGGGGTCAGACACTCGGCTCTGCACAGGTCCCCACTGACACTATAGGAGGAAATAAAGGCAGAGTGCCAACCAGCACTGCCTGCCACCACCTTTTTTTACCTCATAATGCCAGGTGGGGGTGGAGGCTCAGCTCCCCACCAGGACAAGAGATGGCACTTCACACTACCTCAGTGAGTCTCATTGCTGAGTAGGGTTCAGCTCAATCAGCAGACCCTGCCAGCACTACCCTGAGAGGCGGGATCAGTGTCATCTGCTTCCACCAGGTGAGAAAAGTAAGAGCCACTTCCCACAGCCTCCCTGATAACGACTCTGACAGGAAAATCAAAGGGCTGCCTACTTCTGCCCTATGGGGAATGGAAGATCAACTACCCCCTCCATCTTACCAATTGTACCCTGGCAGGGGAATCAGATAGCTGCTGCCTGCTTCTGCTGGGCAGAGATGGAAGAACAGCTTCCAGCTGGGCCTCACCAATAGCTCACGGTGGGGGAATCAGAGTGTGCTGCCGCACTCTGTGGGGAGTGATGGTGGAACCGTGAAAGGCAGAAGGGGATTTTCTCGTCACTACTGTGTCATTCCTAAAATGCTGAAGTCCATGGCTGCCGACCT
The DNA here is from genome assembly GCF_003369695.1 of Bos indicus x Bos taurus. Taxonomy (NCBI): domain Eukaryota; kingdom Metazoa; phylum Chordata; class Mammalia; order Artiodactyla; family Bovidae; genus Bos; species Bos indicus x Bos taurus. The sequence goes on from NC_040084.1 coordinate 31,552,667, forward strand.
TATTTCCACCTTTCAGTTTTCCTGTGCTTAATGTTATGTTATATCCAGAGATTTTTTTTTAGCTATATGAAGAAAAATCTGGGAGGAGTGTCAGGCTTCTTCATTTTGGGTAAAACAGAAATACTCCCTTACGGCAGAGCCAGGAGCATGCCCTTCAATTATATATATATTATATATTATATATTATATATTATATATATAATATATATATAATATGTGTGTGTGTATTATTGAGGATTAATTAATATAACCATAAAACTCACTTCATTTATTTAAACACATAATTAATGGTTTTTAGTATATTTATATGGCTTCCCCAGTGGCTCAGTGGTAAAGAATCTGCCTGCGATCCAGGAGCTGCAGGAAACGTGGGTTCGATCCCTGAGTCGGGAAGATCCCCTGGAGGAGGGCATGGCAACCCACTCCAGTATCTTGCCTGGAGAATTCCATTGACAGAGTAGCCTGCCGGACTGCAGTCCCTGGGATCTCAAAGAGTTGGCCAGGACTGAAGCAACTTAGCATGCACAGTATCTTTATAGAGGTGGACAACTATCACCACAATCAACTTTAGGACATTTTCATCATCCCCCACCCAAAACCCTATATGCACTAGCAGTCACTCTTCATTTCTCCCCAGCTTCTCCAGCCCCAGGGAACCACTAATCTACTTTCTCTCTAAATATCTGTCTATTCCATTTCATATTAATGGAATAATATAAAGTCAGTCTTTAGTGATTGCCTTCTTTCACTTAACATAATGTTTACAAAGTTTACCCATGGTGTAGCATGTATCAGTACTTCATTCCCTTTTATGTCTAAATAATATCTCATGGTTTGGATATACCATATTATGCTTATCCAAAAACTCATCAGTTGAAAGACTTTTGGGTTGTTTCTATTTGGGAGCTATTATTTTAAAAGCTACTATGAATAATTGTGTATAGGCTTTCATTTCTCTTGGATGTACACCTAGAAGTAGGTTTGCTGAGTCTTTATCATAACTCTATATTTATCCTTTTGTGAAACTGCCAAATTGTTTTCCAGAGTGGCTGCACCATTTCACATACCCACCAGTGTTGTATGAAACCCCTAATTTCTCTACATTCACTCTAACATTTTTTATTATCTGCCTTTTTTGTGTAGTCATCTTAGCAGGTATGGTTTTGATAGTCATCTCCTTAATGATTATGTCCACTGAAAAATATTGCACAACCTAAAACTTGAGAATTATGGTTTATTTGGTGGGACAAAACTGAGGACTTAAACCCAGGATGCAGCCTCTCAGAGAGCTCAGAGAAACTGCTCCAAAGATGTAAGAGAAGAGCCAAGATATACAGGAGCTTTTGCAACAAAGATCAGGTATTGGAACTTCAAAAGATTGCTGTTGATTAAAGAAAACCAGGTATCTCAAGTTAAGGAATTTAACACTAGTTTATATATAGGAAGATGTAAGAGTTGAAAACCTTCCTTGAATATGCACCTTAGCTATCTAGGGCCAGTATTCTGGTTTTTTCCCACCCGGAGTGCCCGCAGGGTGCACCACTCCAGGTGGCAGCAGTGGCTGGGGGCTGGGCAGCTGGCAGCCAATTTGCCTCCATCTTGAACTTCCTCGGGGCTCATTTTCAGGGGCAGTAATGTGAAAGGTTGACAGCGGCAACATCCTTTGTGTACTGATATGGCAGGCAACACTTTTCATTCACAACTAGTAATACTGAGAATATTTTTATATGTTTCCTGGCAATTTGTATACTTCCTTGGAGAGATGTCTATTCAGATCCTTTGTCCGTTTTCTTAACTGGGCTAAATTGCCTTTTTATAATTGAATTGTAAGACTCTTAATACATTCTATAGGCAAGTTCCTGATCAGATATATGTTTAGATATATGATAAATGCTTTCATGAGTTCTCTTCTTACTTTCTTAAGAGTATCCTTTGGACGACAAAGGTTTTTAACTTTGGTGATGTCCAACTTGAATTCAGTATTTAAAAATCAGGTAGAATTGTGATGGATATTGTTTTTCTTCAGTAGTATATACACTCTATATTTGCTGCTGCTGCTGCTGCTAAGTCGCTTCAGTCGTGTCCGACTCTGTGCGACCCCATAGATGGCAGCACATCAGGCTCCCCCGTCCCTGGGATTCTCCAGGCAACAACACTGGAGTGGGTTGCCATTTCCTTCTCCAATGTATGAAAGTGAAAAGTGAAAATGAAGTCGCTCAGTCGTGTCCGACTCATAGCGATCCCATAGACTGCAGCCCACCAGGCTCCTCCGTCCATGGGATTTTCCAGGCAAGAGTACTGGAGTGGGGTGCCATTGCCTGCTGGTCTGTCTTTATTTGTGTTATCTATTGAGTAGATACCTAGAAAAATTTAAGGCATCCTGTAAAATTTTCCTGGGCCACCTTTTAAGCTCATTAAGGAGCACCTATTGGGGATAAAGCTTATATGACTATTACATAAATACATGGTCTGTGTGAAGTTTTTATTTTATTTTGTTTGCTCTTATCTTTTCCTCTTAATGGGTTTCCCATGTAGCTCAGCTGGTAAAGAATCTGCCTGCAGAGGAGACCCCGGTTCCATTCCTGCGTTGGGAATATCCCCTGGAGAAGGGAACGGCTACCTACTCCAGTATTCTGGCCTGGAGAATTCCGTGGACCATATAGTCCATGGGGTCGCAAGGAGTCAGACACAACTGAGCAACTTTCACTTCACTTCATTTTCATCTTAACAGTTTTAGGAATATTTCCAAGTATCTACAAATTGTTTGATTCATGTATATGATTGTGTCATGAATGTAAAATTCAGCTGTCATATGTGGCACAGGAGAAAAAAAGGTAGAGAGATGTATTAATCAGTGTTCTTCAGAAACACAGAGCCAACCGGATATATACATATATAGGTATATAAAAGACTGCCATATTCATAAAAACCAAACTTATTCATTCTTTAAAAAATAGGCTTGTTTATAAAACAAAAATGAAAAAAATCAACAATGACTCTGCAGGTTTCACTTTTCAGAAATACAGACATATGGTGAAAATGCAACTTGCCATTAACAGATGGATTCAGAGTGCTTTTTTTTTGAATATGTTTTTATGAATATGTGTACCTCCTTGATCAAAGTAGCTCTAATGGATAATTTAATATGATTTGATGACTATAGTTCTATCTTATTGGTTCTATTTATCTTATCATGAGCTTTCAACACCAAGATTTCTATATTTTGTAACATAGGTAAAATATTTAAAATGTCAAAAAACTGTAAACCTAGATTTGTTTTTCTTAAACCTAACTACAATGTCTTTCCCTCTGATTATCTGAGACGATTCATGTTGTTACTCACCAGTCTTGTTTTGGAGTGACCAGAAGAGAATTACTGTGTGTTAAGTGAGCTGAAAGGGGAGAGATCAGTGCAGTTATGGCACTCGGGGGTCAGGATGGTTCTGCTTGGTCCCTGTTAGCATCGTTCCTCCCAGCTGTACAGGTTTGTTTGTTGTAGCTTATGTACTTCTTGATACTGTCAAAAAATTATCTGGAAATGGTTTTATTTTGTGAAGTGAACAATACTTTGTAATTTATGATAGTGTAAATGGAAAGAAAAGCATTAAATGTAAAAAAAAAATAAAATAAAATAAAAAAATAAAAGACTGCCAATGTCTAATGCAGTGTAAGATGTATCAGCTCGAGACAGTGAGAAAACAGTGAATATACCATTCCTCTGCGTTTTTGTTCTATTCAGGCCTCCGAGGGACTATGCGATGCCCACCAGTATTGGTGAGAGCTGTCTTCTTTATGCAGTCTACTGATTCAAATGCTAATCTCTTCCAAAGACACCCTAACAGACACATACAGAGATAATTGTTTAGCAGCCATCTGGGCATCCCAGTCAAGTTGACACATTAAATTCACTGTCACAAAAATCGTGTGACAGTCATCATAGCTGTTTATATCTAGGAAAGTACCAAAATCTTGACATGAAAGTTGCATTCTGAGCTAGATGTAGAGTTCAGGGAGGACTCCAAGGAATTGTCTGTAGGTGTCATAGATGCCATCCTGTGCATGGCTTGAGGCCTCTGCTAAAATCTTCCCATGAATCATGGGGAGCCACCAAACCATGCAGTATTAAGAGTTCTCTGTCACAACAGAGATAATAGATTCTGAAAACAGCAAAAGAAAGTGATCAATATTCTATCATGTTTCATGGTGTTTGATTTTCAAGAAAAATAAATGCCAACTAAACTGCTTTAAAATGAGATGCACTCAAGGGAAAAAAGCCTAAAGCTTGGACCCAAAAATCATTTCCTAAAACAATTTTATGGGGGCATAAAATCCCAGCATTATAGCATAATGTGTAATACTATTTTATAGTGTAGAGTATTAGTTTAGACATTACACTTTGTTCAGTAATAGCTTATTGAATATATAGCATGTGAAAAGACAATAATAAAAGCATGAACATTGTAAAACATGGATTTGAAGGTGCAAGCAGTTGCTCATCCTGAGATTTTACAAGCATTGTATTTTGGAATGGCTTGCCTAGAGTTTTGTAATTTATTGATCATGGATTAAATAAACTACAAAACAAACTAATTAACTGAGTTCAAAGAATGTAAATCTTATTTGAGATGTAATATGCCTAGTATTCTGGGATTGCAATTACTACATATTATAGAAAAAACTACATAAAAATATTTTCCCTGTATATTCCCTACATATGTGTTTTTCAATTTCTTAAAACTGTCCCCACAGAATGTTTGGCTGACCAATTAAGTAGCATGCACGATCTACATTAGAGGCATTAGAAGAAGAAGAAAATAAGTAGTTTGAATATGTGCTTCTTAGAAAGGAACAGCTCATGAAATTCTAAAGGTATAAATGTGGGAAAGGATGTATATTCCTTTGCCAGTGGCCTGTGGAGCAAGGGAATGCAGAACAGTAGCAGTCACCTGAAACCGTACATAGGACCTTGTTCTTTGATAAAAATCATTTTTTTATAATTTCTAAAAAGAAATATATCCATGACAGAAATTTTGAAATAATAGCAGATTATAAAAAAGAAAATTAAAATTACTTTTTTACAATAATAATATGTATAATTTATACATAAAAATAAAATCATAATCCTATATCTGGGTGTATATTGCGATCAAGTAGATTTCCAAACTATATGACTTTCCCAACAAAGGTCCATCTAGTCAGTGCTATGGTTTTTCCAGTAGTTATGTATGGATGTGAGAGGTGGACCATAAAGAAAGCTGGGCACTGAAGAACTGATGCTTTTGAACTGTGGTGTTGGAGAAGACTCTTGAGAGTCCCTTGGACTGCAAGGAGATCAAACCACTCAATCCTAAAGGAAATGAGTCCTGAATATTCATTGGAAGGACTGATGCTGAAGCTGAAACTCCAAAACTTTGGCTACCTGATGTGAAGAACTAACTCACTGGAAAAGACTCTGATGCAGGGAAAGATTGAAGGCAGGAGAAGAAGGGGACAACAGAGGATGAGATGGTTGAATGGCATTACTGACTCGATGGACATGAGTTTGAGCAAGTTCTGGGAGTTGGTGATGGACAGGGAAGCCTGGCGTGCTGCAGTCCATGGGGTCGCAGAGAGTTGGACACCACTGAGCTGAACTGAACTGACTGAACTGAACTGAGTATTAATTACATAGAGAGTATACTATATATTTCACAAAATCGCCCCCATGACATTGTCACCTTGGCCCCAAGTGGCATTCACCTCATCTCTGAGCAGCAGTTATAGTCCCCTCTCACCTTAGATACCACCACCACTTCAAATCGTCATTTCTTATCCTTGCAGGGCCTTTAGTAAAGATGTCATTGTGAAAAAAGGAAGCTATAAATGCCAAGAAGGGCTGAGCTATAGGTCTTGAAATACTAGCATTTTCACTTTTAATAAGTGAGATTTACAAATCCTGAGTATGCAAAGATATAGCCTCCATTATACTGTATTTATTACATAGAGAGTGTACTATACTTTTCACAGAATGGCCCCATGACATTGTCACCTTGGCCCCAAGTGGCATTCACCTCATCCCTGAGCTGCAGCTACAGTCCCTCTCACCTTAGATACCACCACCACTTCAAGTTGTCATTTCTTATCCTTGCAGGACTATTAGTAAAGATGTCACTGTGACAAAAGGAAGTTATAAATGCCAAGAAGGGCTGAGCTACAGGTCTTGAGATACTAGCATTTTCAGTCTTAATCAGTGAGATTTACAAATTCTGAGTATGCAAAGATATAGCTTCCATTATACTGTACTTTACTGAATTTAAGACACCATCATTTGTAAGATGCACTGTTATTTTACGTACCATTAGGAAAGAAAATTCAGTGCAAACTAAATTCTGATATGCCATGGATTGTGAGCTGCATTGCAATTTCAGATATGTTAAAATGTGGGGGGAAAAGGTATATTTTGAGGTATATCTTGGAATCAGTGAACTAAGGTATTTCTATAACTGTACTTAACTTTCAACCTCCATTTTTAGTGATAACAGGAACACTGATCTTGTCAGTTCAAAGTAAACTCTGTCTTTTCTGGATTTTACTCAGTCTCATTTGGATAACAGTCAATTCAGAATTCTCCTGGAGATAGTTCAGAGGGAAGGACCTGCTTTTTTAATTTCAAGGTATTACATCGTCTTAGCCTTAGTCCTCCACAGGCCACAGTAGCCTCCACTGGGATATGACACAATCTGTTTTAGACATCAGTGGCCCCTCCTTGGCTTTGTTCTCCTGGTCCATACATTCTTTGCCCAGCATAACCAAACTGCAGGGTGCCTCCATGTCCTCCAGCCCTTTTGGCTATCAGTCAAGAAGCTCTGGCACTCCCAGCTAACATCCCCACCTTAGGTGAGATGCAGGACCCATCTGTGTATGCATCTCCCTCAACCAGGCCACGTTTCTGCTCTGTCTCCATACTGGGCTCTATGCTTCTCAGGAAGACTTGTAATTTTTCCTGATTACAACCTGGGGAGAAAGATTTAGATCTTCTTCTTATGGAGATCCTCCAACACAGGGAATTTCAACCCCAGGATAAGCCAGGTATATGTCCTTCTCACCCCTTTACAGATCACTGTCTTGTCCTGGCAAAGGGGCTTGTATAATTCAATGGAGCTATGAGCCATGCCATGTAGGGCCGCCCAAGATGGATGTGTCATTGTGGAGAGTTCTGACAAAATGTGATCCACTGGAGGAGGGAATGGCAAACCACCCAGTATACTTGCCGTGAGAACCTCGTGAACTGTATAAAAGGACAAAAAGACATGATACTGAAAGATGAGCTTCCCTGGTCTGAAGCTGTCCAACATGCTACTGGGGAAGAATGGAGAAGAACTACTAATAGCCCCAGAAAGCATGAAGCATCTGGGTCAAAGTAAATGATGCTTAGTTGTGGATGTGTGTGGTGATGAAAGTAAAATCCAATGCTGCCAAGAACAGTATTGCATAGGAACCTAGAATGTTAGGTCCATGAATCAAGTAAATTGGAAGTGGTCAAGCAAGGGATGGTAACTTGGATGAGTTACAAGCTAGAATCAAGATAGGCAGGAGAAACATCAACAACCTCAGATATGCAGATGATACCACTCTAAAGATAGGAAGTGAAGAGGAACTAAAAAGCCTCTTGATAAGGGTGAAGGAGGAGAGTGAAAGAGCTGGCTTAAAACTAAATATTAAAATCATGGCATCTGGCCCCATTACTTCAAGGCAAACAGAAAGGAAAAAAGTGGAAGCAGTGACAGATTTCCTCTTGTTGGGCTCTAAAACCACTGCAGATGATGACTGCAGCCATGAAATCAGAAGACGTTTGCTTCTTGGCAGGAAAGGGATGACAAACCTAGACAGTGGCTGAAAAGCAGAGACATCACTTGGCTGATAAAGGTCCATCTAGTCAAGGCTGTGGTCTTCCCAGTGGTCATGTATGGTTGTGAGAGCTGGACCATATAAGAAGGCAGAGCACCAAAGAATTGATGCCTTTGAACTGTGGTGCTGGAGAAGACTCCTGAGAGTCCCTTGAACTGCAAGGAGATAAAACCAGTCAATCTTAAGGGAAATCAACCTGACTACTCTTTGAAAGGACTGATGCTGAAGCTGAAACTCCAGTATTTTGGTCATCTGATGCAAACAGCTGACTCATTCAAATAGTCCCTGATGCTGGGAAAGATTGAGGGGGCAGAAGAAGAGGGCATCAGAGGATGAGATGGCTGGATGGCATCACTGCTGCAATGGACATGAACTTGGGCAAACTCTGGGAGATGATGAGGGACAGAGAAGCCTGGCGTGCTGCATCCATGGAGTTGCAAAGAGTCAGACATAACTGGTCAACTGAGCAACAACAACAACTTTTCTCGGGGATTCACAGCAACCAATTTTATCCTTCTCTTTTCTTCACTCCTTCCCTCAATCAACTGACTTTATCTTTACTCCCAAGAGCAGGAAAATCTGGCTAAATATTCAGACTAAACAATTATTTGTGCCAGAATCATGGCTGGCACAAATTCAAATTCAAATGGCGAGAGTTTAACTCTTTCTTGTTCTGGTTGATCCCTCACCCTAAAGGCAGCTTATATGGAGCTGAGCAGTGGGAATGAGAAGAAATCTTAGGGAACTTGTCAAAATACAATGCCACCAACAGTAATTCTGTGATACCTGGCCACATTCCTCCTAAAATACCAGAAGGGATTAAGCCTTTGCTTTATATGAGTATGCACAATTTAATCATATCTGAAGTTAAATTTTCTGGGTGGGTACTTTTAGGAGGACTCTGTAGGACTAGCAAAGCATTAGACATTACTTCAAAGGTATACTCCATTTCCAAAGATCTGAGGTACTGGGTACAACAACTGAGTTAAAGTCCAATGTATTTTAGGAGTTATTCCAGTATTGTCCCTGGGAAGCAATGGAACCATATGTGGCAACCCTACAGTACATGCTTTGAGAACTACTTTGCTCCCTTTGAGAAAAGCCAGGTTGCAGCCTGTGGGCTTCCCTGTAGCTTAGCCTGTAAAGAATCCGCCTGCAATGCAGGAGACCTGGGTTTGATCCCTGGGCTGGGAAGATCCTCTGGAGAAGGAAATGGCAACCCACTCCAGTATTCTTGCCTGGAGGATCCCATGGAGAGAAGAGCCAGACAGGCTACAGTCCAAGGGGTCGCAAAGAGTCAGACACGACTGAGCCACTAAAAGCCAGGCTGCAGCCTGTAGCCCACAGAACTGACTCCACAGAACCGCAAAGCCACCTCTATTGCACTAGGGGAACCAACTTCTCAGTTTGAGATTGTAGTACACTGATGTCAAAAAATGGCCTCAATTCTCCACTCTTCTTTTATCCACAGGTTGGCCTTATGATTTAATGTGGCTGATAGAAAGGGCAGAAGTGGCTATTTCTGAGCCCAGACTACCAAAGCTCTTGCATATTTCTACTTCCTCTCTTTTAGAACACTGTCCAGTACCATGAGAACAATCTTATGCTGGTCTGCCAAATAATGAGTTGCCTCAATCAACCAAGGGCTCCCCTGATACCTGAGTTGGTAAAGAATCCACCCACAATGCAGGAGACCCTGGTTTGATTCCTAGGTTGGGAAGATCCCCTGGAAAAGGGAAAGGCTATCCACTCCAATATTCTGGCCTGGAGAATTCCATGGACTGCATAGGCCATGGGGTCTCAGAGAGTCAGACATAACTGAGCGACTTTCAGTTCAGTTCACTTCACTTCCATCAACAGAAAACAACCTACCCCCAAACATTCTATTTCAGGCAACCCCAGTCATTCTGCTGAGTGACTCACACAAACTCAGCCAAGATCAAATCTGCCAAGCTGACCTATAAGCTCAGGAACAATAATAAAGTGCTTATAGCTTTAATGCTACCTTTGGGAGTGGTTTATCATTCAGCAATAGAGAAGGACCAGCGAGGGCAGCCCTTTGAGCACCTGATGTGCCAGAAATCTCTATAGAAGTTAATACCTAGGAGACAATGCTGCCTTAACAAAACACAGGACATATACCATTAGCTTTGGGACTAAGTAAGGAGCAGACGCTGAAAAACAGAGAGCAAACTGTTGGCAAAAGTTGGGGAAATAGTGATGAAATTATACTGGAGGATGGAACTATAATGACCTGTATTAAAGAGAGCAAAACAGTTGACAAAACAATTGTCTGGTTTAACGGAAGATGTAAAATATATCAAATGAACCTTTGGGTTTGACTCAGGAAGTCTCCAGGCAAAATGTTTAAAGTGTTCTAGTTGTACCTGATATGATACAGACAGGGAGGGGAAAAAAAAAAAAGATAAAGAAGTAATTAACCAGTTTGGAAACTGACTTTGGAAGAAATATCATGACCATAACATAATGAGGTAGAAAATAAAACTATTTCTCATCACCAGTTTCCTTAGCTTGAGGACAAAAGTGAAATCAAGTGTTAAAGTTTGCAAAAGAATTAGGTGGTCCCTTAAAGGTCCTCTGACTTAAGCAAAAGGACTTATTGGAATCTTCAGAGTTGGTTCCACAGAAGTCATCCCAATGTAGCAGCACGTCTAGAGAAAGAGAGTAATGTTTGGTTTTTGTCCAATGGAGTGAAATTTTGTTCAGTTCATAGGAAGATCAGAAAGTTGTGAGAACACCACTAGGATGGATTAAAAGGAACAGATTGTTCAAATTTTAAAGAAGTCTTGGTCTTCAACTTGCTATACAAGGAAACAGGCTACAAGTTTCTTATCTGTTAGTAAAAATGAGCTGCTTCTTCAGAGTCAGAGCGAAAGGTGATGAAAAACAGAGGACCGCAATGCTATTCACAGGAAGCAGTAGAGACAACGGGGCCAAGAAGACAGTTGCAGGGAGAAGAGCCCAGGTCTGATCAAGGAACATCACCAGCCTCCAGGAGAGGAGGATCTGGCAGTCTGTTCCCAGCTGGGTTTCCAAATCTCTACAAACCAGTGACAGCTATGTACTGCCCATCCTTCTCTTATTTAACAAGAGTGTTGTCTGTAGTTACCTTGTTATCCCTGTGGTGTGTATGTGGGTGGTAGTTAACTTATCATTTCAGTTCATACGTTTCTGTATCAAAAGAAGCCACATCTTATAGATCATATTTGAATCTGATTTAAATCTTTAAACTCTGGAATTCAAACTTGATATCATGATTGATTAAAACTTTGGGGAACCTGGAGATAAGGAGGCGGAAGGCAGCTTTCATAAAATGGCCCCAATTCTCTCCCTACCCTCTTTTATCCATAGCCTTTGTAATGTGACTTTGCAGCTCCTCCCATCAAGAAGTGGACTCTTTTTCTTGTTGAGTTGTTCCTCCTAATGAATTGTGGCAGAAGTAATGGTACACAAGACTTGAACCTAGACCTCTAAACATGGTACAAATCTCTCTCTTTCTCCTCTGTCCCTCCCTAGCTACTCGCTAGTCCACTGGAGGGACAGGTGGCCTTGTTATCTTTTTCACTGTAAACAGCAAGCAACTAGCTCCCAAATATTTCAGGGAGGAACAGATGCACCAGTTGACAGCAAATTCATGAGTGAACTCTCCAAGATCAGCCAACCCAGGCCCAGATCAGTAAAATCATCCAGCTGACCTACAAACTTCCTGATCAAAAGCAAAATGTCCACTGTTTAAATCATTAAGTTTCAGATGGCTTGTTACACCACAACAGTTAGCTGATATAAGATGATGCTCTACCAGGGGGATCATAGGGAAAATATCATCAATATTTTTCTATCAATTCTCAGGCATACCTTATATCTTTTTGAAAAATTATTTTTCTATTAACCAATTTCTGTTGCTTGCATCCGAACATCTATTTATAAACTAATCATAGATTATCGTCAAGGAATATTTCACAAAGTTAAAATATATACTTTAAAAATTATTTAAAATTATATATACTTTAAAAATTTATTTAAAACGCATGTATTAACATTATACATGCATAATAAGAGAAAAAAATGTTTAGAAGGCTCTTTGGGGAGCTGGTATGTAATTTAATAATTCTGCCTCAGTTTATTTTTTCAGTAAAATTCATTTTTCAAAATTACATCTTCAACGTTTAAGACCATATGTATAACAAGTTCTATCTTTCTACCATTCCATGTATATTTGCCAACAGAGAGATATCTGAGAGCCACATATGTATCAGGATTTGTGGTTACTATGTCTGAAATATGTTAAACAAGTGACTCCACTCAGTCTAGGCAAAGATCAATCAGTTCAGTTAAGACAAAGATGTTTAAACTTTCTCTTTGACCAAATACACCTGACTGATCTATTGAATTAAATCAATATAATACAACTTGTAACTCTATGAAGATCAAGATTAATTATATCAGAAGTATTCACTGATGGAAAAACTCTAATAAAACTAAAAGACATATGCCTTCATATTTTCCAGACCTTGGGAAAGAAGAACAAACTACAACATAACATGATCCTTTTCTCACTTCCTATAGGATCAACATTTTTTAATCCACTCATTCTTCATGAGCATCATCTAATAAATCAGATGATCCCAAAGAAGACACAGAATGACATTAATTGTGGGCCATCATACTTTTGTTGAATAACTCTCAGTAGTAATTTTCTGATTGATTTCACAAAACAAAACCAGAAATTCAGAGAAAATTCCTAAAATATTAGTCTTTGCTTTTTTTCTAAAACAATTTTGTTCAGGATAATCAATCATTTTCTTAGGATATATATATCATAGAATTCTAGATTGCTGTCAAATCAAGATCATTGTCTCAGGTTTTAGTTTTTTTAAGCTACAATTTACATTGATATATCTTCTTCACATAGGTCATATTTCACAGTCTACAGGCAAAAACTAGGTCTCCCTTGTCATTGTTGTGTTAGTCATGTTAGTTGCTCAGTTGTGCCCAACTCTTTGCCACCCCATGGACTGCAGCCCAACGAGGCCCCTCTGTCCATGAGATTTTCCAGGCAAGGATACTGGAGTGGGTAGCCATTTCTTTCTCCAGGGGATCTTCCCAACCCAGGGATCAAACCCAGATCTTCTGCACTGCAGGCAGATTCTTTACCGACTGAGCTACAAGGGAAGCCCATACCAATCTCAAAACTCTGTTTTAGGGACTTCCCTGACTGTCCAGTGATTATTACTTCATCCCCACTCCATCCACTGTCAATGCAGGAGGTATGGGTTCAGTCCCTGTTCAGGGAGCTAATATCTCCCATGCCTCCCAGCCAAAAGATCAAAGCACAAAACAGAAGCAAATTCAACAGACTTTAAAAATGGTCCACAAACTTAAAAAGAGTTCTCTTTTATCTGTATTTACTTACAATAGTGTAGGAACTCTTCTTTTCCATCAAGTTTTATACTAATCTATCTAGAAGTCCCTTAGGTGCTATCTCTGTGTCTCTGATCTCATGTTCTCTGTTACTATGTGGCTGGCAATCAACATCACACTCTTCTGTTGTGCTATCTCACTGTTATACTACTATTACTTAGGCCACAGATGCCCATTACCAATATACATGCAGAAGCAGAGAAGCTGACAGTGCAGCAAGAAAGAGCCAGAGAGACTGAAGATGTCTCCATCCTGTTGATAGATAGGGCTGTTCCAGCCTCTTATGTCCTCCTGACAGTGCCATTTCTCCAAGTCATACTTTTGCCTCCATCACTGCTGCTAGGAACCAGTGATACTGATGATATATTTTCAGAGATCAAAAGAGATTTTGGTTAAATGGTGTTTTTAGTGTTTGCTTTTAGCTTTTTAAATTTATTCACCCTTAGTTTAGGGTTCCACCTTGAGATGAATCTTGGAGGTGGCAGCCCAACTGGAGGCACCACAACCGGAAGCTTTTTTTTTTTTTTTCGGCCGTGCTGTGTGGCATGTAGGATCTTAATTCCTCCACCAGGGACTGAATCTGCCCTGCCAGCTGTGGAAGCACAGAGTCTGAACCACTGGATGGCCAGGGATGTCCCCAAAATAACATTTTTTATCTGATTTTCACAAAAGCAATGTGCCTCAAATCTCTTGTTAGGCCCCTCCAGGAAGCAACATAATTCCTCATATAACCTCCTGACAAGACCCTCAACTGTCAGGCACACAACTAGGCCAGCTATTATTCAAGAATAAAACATAGCTTGGGCTCAATTAGGGTCTCCTCTATTTTCATTACAAAGCAAGTGAAAACAAACAACAACAAAAACCCAACAACTATGACACTGAGTTGCTTTCTACTTAGTTGAAGTAGATTTTTATATGTGTCAATACAGGCAAATACCCTGTAAAATTTACTGTTCATAATAAACCCCATTTATCATGAGTTTATTATGTTCCAAACACTACACAGGGATTTACAGGAGCCTCTCATTGATCACTTTTTCAAATAAGATTGAGGTTTAGGGAAATATTTAGTAACTTGATGAAAGTCATAGTTAAGCCAGGCCTACTTGATGACAAAACTCTTGTTCTTAATTGCTGTGATCTAAAGCATCACAGACTCAATGGACATGGGTTTGGGTGGACTCTGGGAATTGGTGATGGACAGGTGTGCCTGGCGTGCTGCGGTTCATGGGGTCGCAAAGAGTCAGACACAAATGAGAGACTGAACTGAACTGAAAGCAGCAAGGGATATCTCCTACAGAAAGAATGAGATTTCGAATATGAAGACCACTGATTTTGTTTTATTTAATGACCATTTTTACATTCTTATTTATACTTTAATCTATGCTAGACACTTGGAAGCCAATGAGCAAGATGGCCTTCATAAAGCTCAAATTCAAATTTTCTTTCCCATCCTTCTTGACAGATAATCCAAGACCAATAAATGCAATTTTATTAGAGAGAAATATATGAATTCAGACTAACCTCAAAGGGTAATGAACCATTTGACCTGTAGAGAAACATATACTTCAACTTTCCTGGAAGTTACTGAATTAACCAGGGATCAGCATCATCATGCATGAGCTTTATTTAGTACAAGGTGCAACATAAAAATGCATGAGTTACAATCTAGTATAGTCTTAAACTCAATCCTTTTGTTAGTAAAAATGTCTAACTTAGATCAATTAATATACAGAGCCATCTATAGAATGATAAACTTACAGTGTAATTCCAAAATGAATCCATTTCTGCAATATCTGCTCTGCCAGCTAAAAAATTTAGAATATACTATTTGCAAAAACAAAAATACTATCTTTAAAATAAAACAGGCCTCAAGGAAACTCTGGTTTATAGTTGATATTATTTCAAAAATACTGAAATTTCTTAAACTTGCGTTTACAAGGACTAAAAGGAAAAGTCAATGCTCTTTCTCTCCTCCAGAAATATTGAATATCATCTTCAATTACTGACACTCTATATAATATTTTAGAGAGTTAACTCTATGTGCCAAGTGGGACTTATGGGAAGGGAGGGGAAATCGTTTACATGATCTGAAAAATAAAATGAAAAATTTTAACTACATTGATTCAATAAGATCTTTGATAACAATAACAAAAAGGAGAGTTTCCTTGACTTGTTTTGTACTTTAAGAGAACCATTCACCACATTAGAAATAGGAGGGAATTCCTGTCAGCCAGAAAGACACAGAACCTGTATTTAATCTTCTTCCAGTTAGAAAAAGCTGTTCTGCTGTAATATTATGTCTAAAATTAGAATGAAGGAAAGAGTAGAGAATTGAATTAATTTATATGAAGGAGTAAATCTGTCATGCAACCAAGTGAGATTGACTAAGTGGCTTACCATGAGTAAAAAAATAGAACAAGCGGTGATACAGAAAAGACCATAGATTATTCTACATTTTTATAGCTTAAGTTTGAGTCTGTCTTTGGTAGAAAGGACTTTAACTTCATGTAAAGACAGAATGTCAAGACTAGTTTTCTTCCTGCCAGTTCAGTATATAGTAGGACGTTAGCCTCTATAGTATAATTTGAACAACTGATCAAATCTCACTATCACACCTATCCCCCATGTGTCTGAAATTCCTTATTAGCAGTTCAGTCCTTTGAATCTGGTAGGATTTTTTTTTTTTAATTCACCCTGGTCTTTGGTGGTTTAATCTGTATAATTGCTTTCGGCATTTCCGAGTTTCTCTGTAATTTCTCTTCTGTATCGAATTTTTCATGTGGTTTGTATTAGGACTTGAAATGATCAATTAAGATAGAGTGAAAACATGATTTTGAAAATTAGTTATGAAAATACAGGAAAAGATCTTAAATTTTGATTAGAAAATAAGCTAACTTGCAAGATCATGATATCCATCCTTTCCCTTTCAAAGATATGAAATTATTTCATTTTTAATTACATAACCTTCAGGAAATAACCTAGACATCCTACTTTGGTATCTAAACCAATGATGAACAGTCATCATAGACAAGCAATTTCTCACCTAAATAATAAGAAGTTTTCATTTGGAAGCCTACATCTCTATCTCTTCAGTACAATTTAAACATTATTTGTGAGCATTCACTAAGGACGAGTCACTGTACTAGGTACATCAGAAAAAACAAGATAGGACATGGTCTCTGTCCTTAAGGGAACTCCCATCTTCTTAAGGCAAGAGACACATAAATTCAAGGAGTTCTAAAGCAGGACAGATTGTGACAAATGCAACAGAAATATAAACAAAATGTTAGTAATTAGCAGAGAAGTTCCAGAGAAGGCAATGGTAATCCACTCCAGTACTCTTGCCTGGAAAATCCCATGGATGGAGGAGCCTGGTAGGCTGCAGTCCATGGGGTCGCTAAGAGTCGGGCATGTTTGAGCGACTTCACTTTGACTTTTCACTTTCATGCATTGGAGAAGGAAATGGCAACCCACTCCAGTAT
This sequence comes from Bos indicus x Bos taurus, assembly GCF_003369695.1. NCBI lineage: Eukaryota > Metazoa > Chordata > Mammalia > Artiodactyla > Bovidae > Bos > Bos indicus x Bos taurus. Next base: position 31,569,484 of record NC_040084.1, read on the forward strand.
TCTTGCCTGGAGAATCCCAGGGATAGAGGAGCCTAGTGGGCTGCCATCTATGGGGTCGCACAGAGCCGGACACAACTGAAGCAACTTAGCAGCAGCAGCAGAGAAATTCAGAGATATATATCATCTTAAAATTGGGGCAACGAAAGGATCTTTTAGAAAAGGTGAAATCTAGGGACTTCTTGATGGTGCAGTGGATAGGAATCCACCTGCCAATGCAGGGGACATGGACTCAGTCCCTCGTCTGGGAAGGTCCCACATGCTGGGGAGCAACTACTACTGAGCAACAACCACAACTACTGAGCCTGTGCTCTAGGGCCCTCCAGCCACAACTACTGAGCCCGAGTGCTGCAACTACTGAAGCCAGGTGCCTTGAGACCATGCTCCACAACAAGAGAAGCTACTGCAATGAGAAGCCCATGTATCACAGCTAGCGAGTAGCCCCCACACTCCACAACTAGGAAAAACCCATACACAGCAGCAAAGACCCAGTGCAACGAAATATTAATTAAATAAAAAGAAAACGTGATAGCTGCTGAATAGTCTACCTCATGCCAACAAAGCAAGACAGGAATAAATAATACCTGTATTTATGAAAACTCTCAGGAGAGCAGGTCCTGAATATACTACAGGGGGCCAACAAAGAACAGTGATGGTGTGAATAAATTGCAGTACCATAGAAGAGAAGATTTTCGAAGATTTGTCCTTCTACAAGGGTTGGGGAGGGGTCTGCCTTGAAATGGAAATAAGTTTCACCAGCTAATGCAGGAGAGTGAAGGACATTCCAAGCAGCAGAGTATCACATAATTGAGGAATGGCTCTAAAATAAGGGTGCAAGTTTCACAAGGGTAGACAACGACAGGGATTTCAGAGACAAGGGGATAAACAGCAGTTCATTATCATCTGCAAAAGAACACTGTGTAAGTTGGAAGACAGCTATTGACTCAAATCTGAATTTTGTTCTTCCTGAATTTTATTTTCTAATTCCTTCATTGTGCTGTTACTGAGCCCTCTCAGGGTCCCTAAATTCATCTCAAGGCTGAATTTCACATTTCCTCCATACTAAGAGTCTTTGCCTCCCAAATTCTATACACAATACACTCATTGGCACATTTAAGTCTATTCTCTAGTTGACAAAGGCTGAGAGACTTCTCTGTTTACAAAGACCGTGTGGTTTTTCCTTGTACAATTTCACGTTGTTGTTGTTTAGTCGCTCCGTTGGTTCCAACTCCTTCGTGACCCCATGAACCGTAGCCCAACCAGGCTCTTCTGTCCATGAGATTTTTTCAGTCAAGATTACTGGAGTGGATTGCCATTTCCTCCTCCAAGGGATCTTTCCAACCCAGTGATAAAACCCGCATCTCCATGTCTCCTGCATTGCAGGCAGATTCTTTATTGCTGAGCCACCACCAAGGAACCTCACAACATATTCATGCCATTATTCTAAATAGCCCAGACCAGACGGCAGCATGTCCCCACAGGCCACCACCACAGCTTGCGTTATCAGGCCAAGTTATAAGATAGTTACCATAGAAGTCTGGCTTGAAACTTGTCTCCTTTCTCCCCACAGTTCCTCAGAATGGGTACTCATTGTTTCTGCCAGGTTTTGTTTTGTTATTTTAAGTGCTTCTGACTTGACCTTGCTGAACAAAATATCTGCCCAGTAATCTATTCATCACAAACCTGTGGTTCAACAAGTTGCAAAGATCTTCCCTGGAATTACTATCATCTCCCTTCTACGTGAGGGTTATTTTCCTCCAGGAGGCACCAGGTTACCATTTTTAGCCTCTGGTCCACCAGATAATAACATCTCTTCTTGGCGGCCAAGAAGAGCGGGCAGTACCTAGGATTAGGCAATAAATATTGGGTTGGCAAAAAAGTGTGTTTGGTAATTAAAAATCCGAACAAACTTTTTGGCCAACCCCACAGTTCCCGTATCCAGCACTCTAAAAACCAATGCAATTACTTGCTGTTTATCCTTGCCTTTACCATAAAGCTGTTTCAAATGTACATGGTTCTACCTTAGGGCTACTTTCCCAGATAGTCACTCTCTTGCTTGTCCATTTATTTATTAAACAAATTTTGAGATCATAAAAAAGACAAATAACAGATATAAAGAAAACATAACACCATTTAGTGGGGGAAATGTCAACACATGTAATACACTGGTATATAATATTATATCATGTCAGGTAGCAAATGCAACAGTGGAAAAATAAGCAAGATAAACAGACACCTACAGATCTCATCTACATGTGAGACATGATATAAAGATAAAGGTGATCCAACACAATATATATCAAAGATGATTCTTAAATGCCCACTCAGTTGAGTTCAGTTCAGTCACCCAGTCATGTCCGACTCTTCGCGACCCCATTAATTGCAGCACACCAGGCCTCCCTGTCCATCACCAACTCCTGGAGTTCACCCAGACTCATGTCCATCGAGTCAGTGATTCCATCCAGCCCTCTCATCCTCTGTCGTCCCCTTCTCCTACTGCCCTCAATCCCTCCCAGCATCAGTCTTTTCCAATGAGTCAAATCTTCACATGAGGTGGCCAAAGTACTGAAGTTTCAGCTTTAGCATCAGTTCTTCCAAAGAACACCTAGGCCTGATTTCCTTTAGAATGTTCTGGTTGGATCTCCTTGCAGTCCAAGGGACTCTCAAGAGTCTTCTCCAATACCACAGTTCAAAAGCATCAATTCCTCGGCACTCAGCCTTCTTCACAGTCCAATTCTCACATCCATACATGACCACAGGAGAAACCATAACCTTCACTAGACAGACCTTTGTTGGCAAAGTAATGTCTCTGCTTTTGAATATGTCATCTAGGTTGCTCATGACTTTCCTTCCAAGGAGTAAGCGACTTTTAATTTCATGGCTGCAATCACCATCTGCAGTGATTTTGGAGCCCAGAAAAATAAAGTCTGACACTGTTTCCACTGTTTCCCCATCTATTTCCCATGAAGTGATGGGACCAGATGCCATATTATTAGTTTTCTGAATGTTGAGTTTTAAGCCAACTTTGTCACTCTCCTCTTTTACTTTCAACAAGAGGCTTTTTAGTTCCTCTTCACTTTCTGCCATAAGGGTGGTGTCATCTGCATATCTGACATTATTGAAATTTCTCCCAGCAATCTTAATTCCAGCTTGTGCTTCTTCCAGTCCAGCGTTTCTCATGATGTACCCTGCATATAAGTTAAATAAGCAAGGTGACAATATACAGCCTGACGTACTCCTTTTCCTATTTGGAACCAGTCTGTTGTTCCATGTCCAGTTCTAACTGTTACTTCCTGACCTGCATATAGGTTTCTCAAGAGGCAGGTCAGGTGGTCTGGTATTCCCAACTCTTTCAAAATTCTCCACAGTTTATTGTGATCCACACAGTCAAAGGCTTTGGCATAGTCAATAAAGCAGAAATAGATGCTTTTCTGGAACTCTCTTGCTTTTTCCATGATCCAGCGGATGTTGGCAATTTGATCTCTGGTTCCTCTGCCTTTTCTAAAATCAGCTTGAACATCAGGAAGTTCACGGTTCACATATTGCTGAAGCCTGGCTTGGAGAATTTTGAGCATTACTTTACTAGCGTGTGAGATGAGTGCAATCGTGCCGTAGTTTGAGCATTCTTTGGCATTGCCTTTCTTTGGGATTGGAATGAAAACTGACCTTTTCAGGTCAGTTGTGAAACTGCGGCCACTGCTGAGTTTTCCAAATTTGCTGGCATATTGAGTGCAACACTTTCACAGCATCAACTTCCAGGATTTGAAATAGCTCATCTGGAATTCCATCATCTCCACTAGCTTTGTTCGTAGTGATGCTTTCTAAGGCCCACTTGACTTCACATTCCAGGATGTCTGGCTCTAGGTGAGGGATCACAGCATTGTGATTATCTACTTTCCCAAGAAAGAAGACTACATCCAGAAAAATGTTTAAAAATAAAGCAGTCTATTAAGGAAAGAATAGCCATCTTTTAGCTACCACATAGATACAGTGCTTGATGAACTATTGACTGAGGTTCATGACATTGTACAAGAGACAGGGATCAAGACCATCCTCATGGAAAAGAAATGCAAAAAAGCAAAATGGTTGTCTGGGGAGGCCTTACAGACAGCTGTGGAAAGAAGAGAAGTGAAAAGCAAAGGAAAAAAGGAAAGACATAAGCATCTGAATGCAGAGTTCCAAAGAATAGCAAGAAGAGATAAGAAAGCCTTCTTCAGCGATCAATGCAAAGAAATAGAGGAAAACAACAGAATGGGAAAGACTAGAGATATCTTCAAGAAAATTAGAGATACCAAGGGAACATTTCATGCAAAGATGGGCTCAATAAAGGACAGAAATGGTATGGAACTTACAGAAGCAGAAGATATTAAGAAGAGATGGCAAGAAAACACAGAAGAACTGTACAAAAAAGATGTTCATGACCCAGATAATCACGATGGTGTGATCACTGACCTAGAGCCAGACATCCTGGAATGTGAAGTCAAGTGGGCCTTAGAAAGCATCACTACGAACAAAGCTAGTAGAGGTAATGGAATTCTAGTTGAGCTATTTCAAATCTGAAAGATGATGCTGTGAAAGTGTTGCACTCAATAGGCCAGCAAATTTGGAAAACTCAGCAGTGGCCACAGGACTGGAAAAGGTCAGTTTTCATTCCAATCCTAAAGAAAGGCAATGCCAAAGAATGCTCAAACTACCGCACAATTGCACTCATCTCACACGCTAGTAAAGTAATGCTCAAAATTCTCCAAGCCAGGCTTCAGCAATACATGAACCATGAACTTACTGATGTTCAAGCTGGTTTTAAGGCAGAGGAACCAGAGATCAAATTGCCAACATCCACTGGATTATGGAAAAAGCAAGAGAGTTCCAGAAAAGCATCTATTTCTGCTTTATTAACTATGCCAAAGCCTTTGACTGTGTGGATCACAATAAACTGTGGAAAATTCTGAAAGAGATTGGGGATACCAGACCACCTGATCTGCCTCTTGAGAAATTTGTATGCAGATCAGGAAGTAACAGTTAGAACTGGACATGGAACAACAGAATGGTTCCAAATAGGAAAAGGAGGATGTCAAGGCTGTATATTGTCACTCTGCTTATTTAACTTATATGCAGAGCACATCATGAGAAACACTGCACTGGAAGAAACACAAGCTGGAATCAAGATTGCCAGAAGAAGTATCAATAACCTCAGATATGCAGATGATACCACCCTTATGGCAGAAAGTGAAGAGGAACTAAAAAGCCTCTTGATGAAAGTGAAAGTGGAGAGTGAAAAAGTTGGCTTAAAGCTCAACATTCAGAAAATGAAGATCATGGCATCTGGACCCATCACTTCATGGGAAATAGATGGGGAAACAGTGGAAACAGTGTCAGACTTTATTTTTCTGGGCTCCAAAATCACTGCAGATGGTGACTGCAGCCATGAAATTAAAAGTCGCTTACTCCTTGGAAGGAAAGTCATGAGCAACCTAGATGGCATGTTCAAAAGCAGAGACATTACTTTGCCAACAAAGGTCTGTCTAGTGAAGGCTATGATTTTTCCTGTGGTCATGTATGGATGTGAGAATTGGACTGTGAAGAAGGCTGAGCGCTGAAGAAATGATGCTTTTGAACTGTGGTGTTGGAGAAGACTCTTGAGAGTCCCTTGGACTGCAAGGAGATCCAACCAGTCCATTCTGAAGGAGATGAGCCCTGGGATTTCTTTGGAAGGAATGATGCTAAAGCTGAAACTCCAGTACTTTGGCCGCCTCATGTGAAGATTTGACTCATTGGAAAAGACTCTGATGCTGGGAGGGATTGAGGGCAGGAGGAGAAGGGGACGACAGAGGATGAGATGGCTGGATGGCATCACTGACTCGATGGACATGAGTTTGGGTGAACTCCGGGAGTTGGTGTTGGACAGGTAGGCCTAGCATGCTTCGATTCATGGGGTCGCAAAGAGTCAGACACAACTGAGCAACTGAACTGACTGACTGATGATGAATGTAGACCTTCCCCGTAGAGCCAGTGGTTAAAAAAAAAAAAAAAAATACCTGCCCATGCAGAAGATGTAAGACACGCATGTTTGATCTTGGGTTGAGAAGTTCCCCTGGAGAAGGGCATAGCAACCCATGCCAGTATTCTTGCCTGAAAAATTCCTTGGACAGAGGATCCTGGCAGGCCACAGTCCATAGGATTACACAGTGTTGGACACAACTGAAGCACCTTAGCATGCCCACACACATGATAAATGCAATGTGTAAATAACAAAATATTGTCTGAGGTATTGAGACAAAGGTCAGTTGTCTAAACTGATCATCGGAACAAATGCGCCTGAGGCAAGAACCTGAAAAAGAACAGGAAAGCCAGGAGCTACCAGGGATCTAGGAACAGGACTCCAGGGAGCAGTAGATCTGGCAAGTCCAGAAATATCAGGGGAAATTTATAAGATGAGAAGCTACCAACACCACAGCTCTGGTTAGTTTTTCAGAGCTTCATGTTCATATATGTGGGCACAGTGGTTAGATGCCCCAGGGCCAAGCTAAGATCGATATTAATGGCTAAATCATCTTCACCTCAAGCTAAATGCTTCTAAAAGGGTAAGTTCTTTGAATTCTAACTTCATGGCTGATTTTTCATCACATTATTCATAAATACAATAAAAAGGACCAGATAGTGCGCTATCAATTTTCTCTTCATTTTATTGAAATGAAGCTGATTTACAAAGTTGTTAGTTTCGATGTACAACACAGTGATTCAGTTATATATATATACATACTCCTTTTCAGATTCTTTTCCCTTATCAGATCAGATCAGATCAGTCGCTCAGTTGTGTCCGACTCTTTGCGACCCCACGAATCGTAGCACGCCAGGCCTCCCTGTCCATCACCAACTCCCGGAGTTCACTGAGACTCACGTCCATCGAGTCAGTGATGTCATCCAGCCATCTCCTCCTCTGTCGTCCCCTTCTCCTCCTGCCCTCAATCCCTCCCAGCATCAGAGTCTTTTCCAATGAGTCAACTCTTCGCATGAGGTGGCCAAAGTACTGGAGTTTCAGCTTTAGTATCAGTTCTTCCAAAGAACACCTAGGACTGATTTCCTTTAGAATGGTCTGGTTGGATCTCCTTGCAGTCCAAGGGACTCTCAAGAGTCTTCTCCAATACCACAGTTCAAAAGCATCAATTCCTCGGCACTCAGCCTTCTTCACAGTCCAACTCTCACATCCATACATGACCACAGGAAAAACCATAGCCTTCACTAGACAGACCTTTGTTGGCAAAGTAATGTCTCTGCTTTTGAATATGTCATCTAGGTTGCTCATGACTTTCCTTCCGAGGAGTAAGCGACTTTTAATTTCATGGCTGCAATCACCATCTGCAGTGATTTTGGAGCCCAGAAAAATAAAGTCTGACACTGTTTCCACTGTTTCCCCATCTATTTCCCATGAAGTGATGGGACCAGATGCCATATTATTAGTTTTCTGAATGTTGAGTTTTAAGCCAACTTTTTCGCTCTCCTCTTTTACTTTCATCAAGAGGCTTTTTAGTTCCTCTTCACTTTCTGCCATAAGGGTGGTGTCATCTGCATATCTGAGGTTATTGATATTTCTCCCAGCAATCTTAATTCCAGCTTGTGCTTCTTCCAGTCCAGCGTTTCTCATGATGTACCCTGCATATAAGTTAAATAAGCAGGGTGACAATATACAGCCTTGATGTACTCCTTTTCCTATTTGGAACCAGTCTGTTTTTCCATGTCCAGTTCTAACTGTTGCTTCCTGACCTGCATACAAATTTCTCAAGAGGCAGATCAGGTGGTCTGGTATTCCCAACTCTTTCAGAATTTTCCACAGTTGATTGTGATCCACACAGTCAAAGGCTTTGGCATAGTCAATAAAGCAGAAATAGATGTTTTTCTGGAACTTGCTTGCTTTTTCTATGATCCAGCGGATTTTGGCAATTTGATCTCTGGTTCCTCTGACTTTTCTAAAACCAGCTTGAACATCAGGAAGTTCATAGTTCACATATACTACTCTGTGCTATACAGTTGGTCTTTGTTGTTCCTCTACTTTATATATAGTAGTGTATTTATGTTAATCCCAACCTCCTAATTTATCCCTCCCCCCAGAATACTATTAATTTTTATCTGTGCTTAATAGTTGATACTTCTTTCAATATTACTATCCTGCTTTCTTTTAGGTGAAAGTGAATGTTTCTGGGCAGAGCAGGAGGAGGCAGGCGGCAAACCAGCTTGGGGAGGCACTTGCGGGGCTGCAGCATTGCGGAGGGGCCATGACAGAATCACCCCTGAAAGTTTGCATCGTGGGCTCGGGGAACTGGGGTTCAGCTATTGCAAAAATAATTGGTAATAATGTCATGAAACTTCAGAAGTTTGCCTCCACGGTCAAGATGTGGGTCTTTGAAGAAATGGTTAATGGGAGAAAACTAATAGACATCATAAATAACGACCATGAAAATGTAAAATATCTCCCTGGACACAAGCTGCCAGACAATGTGATTGCAGTCCCCAACCTCAGTGAGGCTGTGTGGGATGCAGACCTGCTGGTGTTTGTGATCCCCCACCAGTTCATCAACAGCATCTGCGAGGAGATCTCTGGGAAAGTGCCCAAGGGCGCCCTGGGCATCAGCCTCATCAAGGGCATAGATGAGGGTCCCCAGGGGCTGAAGCTCATTTCTGACATCATCCGAGAGAAGATGGACATTGACGTCAGTGTGCTGATGGGCGCCAACACTGCCAATGAGGTGGCTGCCGAGAAGTTCTGTGAGACCACCATCGGCAGCAAGGTAATGGAGCACGGCCTCCTCTTCAAAGAACTTCTTCAGACTCCAAATTTTCGAATTAAGGTGGTTGCTGAGGCAGACGCTGTTGAACTTTGTGGCGCTCTGAAGAACATTGTGGCCGTGGGAGCCGGGTTCTGCGACGGCCTCCACTGCGGCGACAACACCAAAGCTGCCGTCATCCGCCTGGGGCTCATGGAAATGATCGCCTTCGCCAGGATCTTCTGCAAGGGCCACGTGTCCAAAGCCACCTTCCTGGAGAGCTGCGGCGTGGCCGACCTGATCACTACCTGCTACGCGGGCCGGAACCGCAAGGTAGCTGAGGCCTTTGCGGCGACCGGAAAGACCATTGAAGAACTGGAGAAGGAGATGCTGAACGGGCAGAAGCTGCAAGGACCACAGACTTCCGCCGAGGTGTATGGCATCCTCAAACCGAAGGGACTGCTGGACAAGTTTCCATTGTTCAGGGCGGTGTACCAGATCTGCTATGAAGGCAGGCCTGTTGAAGAGATGTTGTCTTGTCTCCAGAATCATCCGGAGTATACATAAAGGGAATCCTGCAGCACGTTAGGGAAAGTCCTGCCTTTCTGATTGCTTGTCTGGATTCAAATGGAAACCAGGATTTGGCCACAAGATGCTTGTGTGACCGTAACCCCATCACAGGTGCTGTGAATTTTTACAGGTTCATTTTTTAGCATATATGAGTCTGTGTGTGTTCCTTCCTTGTTCTGTGGATGTTTCTATGAACCAAAATTAAAGGCCCCTTTAAAAATTACTTCTGAAATTCTCCCACTCTGATACTTTATAAAATTGGAACTATCAAGCATTGCCAAATATACACTACCACATGTAAAATAGATAGCTGGTACACAGGGAGCCCAGCCTGGAGCTCTGTGATGCCCTAGAGGGTGGGATGGGAGTGGAAGGAGGCTTAAAAGGGAGAGGAGATATGTATAATTATGGCTGATTTGCAGTTGTGGTAGGGTAGAAACCAATACAACATTGTAAAGCAGTTTTCCTCCAATTAAAAAACAAATTTAAAAAGAAAGATTGGAACTATCACAACTAAAAGTTTTGAATCTAATTCATATGCATTTTGATGAAGGAATTTTTTTTCTCATTCTCTTAATTTAGCCAGCATTAACATGGTAGAGTGTCAGAGTGAGTGGGTTCAAAAATCTATATACTGTAACTTTTAAATACTGTCTCAGAACCAACATAATCAACTACTTTGATTTTGGGTTGATGCATTATTTTAAACAATTACATATTTTTAATTAGGCTATATATATATTCCTCTCATTTCAGTTTTCTGCATTTTTAGCCTCTTTTCTCTTCATTAACTACCAGAATATGCTCTCTTAAAGGCTGGGCAGTAGTAGAAGACAGAAAACTCATCTGGGATTTTCCTGATGTGGCTGCCACAGTCTTCTGATTAACAACATTTGTATGATGCTTGGGAGACCCAGGTTCAATCCCTGGGTCAGAAAGATCTCCGTGGAGAAGGGAATGACTACCCACTCCAGGATTCTTGCCTGGGGAATTCCATAGACAGAGGAGCCTGATGGGCTACAGTCCATTGGGGTCGCAAAGAGTCAGACACAACTGGATTCCTAACACTTTCACTTTTCTTTTGTGCAAGCATTTCCTTTAAGCCTCACAGATCCCCTGAAAGGGGCTGCTATTATTCTTCATTTAAGATGTAGTCACTGTGCCTGGTTGCCTGGTGAGTTGGGTCAGAGCCAGAGTCAAGCCCAGTGCTTCTCCCCCTACCTGAGCTGTGCCAGGACCTGCTCAGGCATCAATGAACTGCTTTGACCTCCTATTAATTGCTTGTAGGATACACGGCCTTTCCTGAGGCCATCAGTAGGCTTCCTGCAGCTGAAGTTTGTATGGGTCCTTATCTGGAAGGATGCCATGCAAAGTGTGGACTTCTTTCTATCAGCTTCACCTGGAGACTCTTAGAAATGGTTCAACACCTGGTTCGACTCCAGGTCTCTGAAGTGCGGTCTTGAATCTGTGCCTTTGGCATGCCTTCCATGTGTTTCAGCACTCACTACAGTTTGAAAACCACTACTTTAGAAAATTTACTTTAGATTGGCATTTCTCAAACCATGTTCCCTGGAACCCAGTGGTTGTTCCAGTGTTCCCTCACAAGGTCCAGTGAGTTTGGAAAAAGCTGCATCTGTACACCCCTCTTGAAGGGGCAGAATGTATATTAGTTTGTTATTGGGACTTGTTTTTTTAACCCAGCAAGTCCCAGACATATTAGATTATGGAGATTTTTTGGGCAGGGGGCAAGAAAACTTGCCAAACTTTCCAAGGAACACTGTTCCAGGCTGAAGTGGTCTTAGCACAGCTCAAGTATCCCCCTCTCTCTGCAAGAAACGAGGATAGATAACTACCTGAACCTTTGTGGTTCAGGTCTGCCGTGGATCTTTGATGAAGCTTTAAGGTGCCACACTCTCAGGTACAAGCAAGTAAATGTCAACCTCACTGAGACACATTGTATGGACTGCTGCTGCTGCTAAGTCGCTTCAGTCGTGTCCGACTCTGTGCGACCCCATAGACAGCAGCCCAACAGGCTCCCCTGTCCCTGGGATTCTCCAGGCAAGAACACTGGAGTGGGTTGCCATTTCCTTCTCCAATGCATGAAAGGGAAAAGTGAAAGTGAAGTCGCTCAGTCGTGTCCGACTCTTAGCGACCCCATGGACTGCAGCCTTCCAGGCTCCTCTGTCCATGGGATTTTCCAGGCAAGAGTGCTGGAGTCGGGTGCCATTGCCTTCTCCGTTGTATGGACTAAGTGCTTTTAATTCTAGAATAAAGAATGGGAATTTCTGTATCTTCTTAAATGAGATAGGTTACCTTACATAGAACATGGTAAGTGTTAAGGGAACATATGACTATCACTTATATATTCATTGACTTCCAGTCACTTTGAGATTTTGATCCTTCTTGCTTTCCAGCTTGGGGATTTTTTCTTCTTCCCTTTTTTCCAAACATTATCTGAAATGATTGTCATAGATTTTGTGAGAATTTTTTAAATTCCTATACGCAGTAGTATATGAAAGCATACCTACTATAATATATAAAAAATACCTGTCTTAAAATCTATCCTAGCAGGTAGAATTGAGCTAAATTCCTTCTGATTTTCATTTAACTCTTATCTATAATATGGCCACATGGTATTGACCCAAGGAACAGTGAGGTGCCTCTGTACTAAAGAATTCTTGGTTTTTCCCACTAGTTCTAATCTAAGAGTACTATACATGCGTTATATTTGGTTTTCTTACCTATCATGTACTATATTTGTTTACAGACTATAGAAGGAAATGATTTAAAAGCTTAATAAACATTTTAATGCCCCAAACCTATGCTACTGATCCTACTTTTTAACCAGCTTATTTTATAATTTTATTTGTTTAGGTAAGCTTTTTTTTTTTCTCCCTGAATTGTGTTGCATTGACAATAATAAAAAGGGAACTTTAAAAAAATGAATGGGACTTTCCCCCATTTTCTTCATTTTCATGTACCCCTGGACTCTAGTCAATGGGTTAGTAAATGGACATTTTTTTCTCTTTTTCTAAAAGGAATATACGTGTGCACAGAGTAAAATGTATTCTAACAGAAAATCAATCCCACTAATGACATCTTACTTAGTATTTGAAGAATAAAAGGACCATCAACAATGAAATCCCCAATGAGGTATTTACATCTTCTAAGAAAATAAGCAGAAAATACTTTTAAAGTTGCTGAAACCTGTCTCTCTCAACCCAAAGAAAACCTGTTGGTTAGGTCACCAAACCCAAGCATAAAATATATCCACACAACCTCTTTACAGAGTTAATATGACTGCCAGGGCCAGGCTAAAATACAAAGTCAACACTGAATGAATAATATCTAGACCATAACAAATACTAACAGGTTCATTCCTATCTAAGTCTCAAAGTTAAGGTGACTTCACCGAAGGATAATCTTATGACGTGCATTTTTGTACAGTTTCAGAAGTAGGTATGTCCTAAAACTCCTAAAGGACCATAAAGAAGGCTGAGTGCTAAAGAATTGATACTTTCAAATTATGGTGCTGTAGAAGATTCTTGGAAGTCCCTAAGAATGCAAGGAGATCAAACTAAAGGAAATCAACCCTGAATATTCATTGGAAGGACTGATGCTAAAGCTAAAGCTCCAATACTTTGGCCACCTGATGTGAAGAGCTGACTCTGGGAAAGACCTTGATTCTGGGAAAGACTGAGGGCAGGAGGAGAAGAGGGCATCAGAGGTGAAATGGTTGAATAGCATCACCAACTCAATGGACATGAGTTTGATCAAACTCCAGGACCTAGTGAAGGACAGGGAAGCCTGGCATGATGCAGTCCATGGGATCACAAAGACACGACTTAGCGACTGAACAAAACCCCTAAAAACTCCAACTAGAAAATGGCATCATGGAAATGTGCTATATATAAAAATACATACATATGCATATGTACACATACACACATTAAATATATATACATATTTGATAAATATATTCCTTAAAAATCTAGAAATATATATAGGGTATATACATTTTTATATATGTACACACAAATATATATATATATAATGTGTGTGCTTGTATATATATTTTATAATTTTATCTCTGACTTTAAAAGTGTATGTTTCTTTTGATCTAGGACAAAATAAGGTTATAAATCTGATCATGTTGTAGTTTTGTCTTTACATATCAGACGATTTAGAGAGAGAATTAATTCTCAATTATATCTAGCATTCTTAACCTAAATTTTTAATCAAATCTTCTCTCCCTCTCTCAAATTTCCTCATCCTCATTATTTAATTTATTAATCTAAATAAATTAGGTTTATTTATTTACTTATTATTTGTTAGGTTTATCTTTTATTATTTATGTATATAACTTATTTATTATTTATTTGTTAAGTTTATTAATCTAATTCTAATCTGTTTGGCCTCCTATTTTTAACAACTTTCTATCTTTCATGTTTTTAAGTATAATATATATAAAGAGAGATAATATAAGTATACTTATATATAATAAAAACAGGATAATAGCTATTGTTGACTTACATTTTGTACTGGAAGTACTTTGCTCTTCCTCAAGTGGAATCTGAGAGTGGGCTTTTATATGGAAGAGAGGACTTGGGGTCTAGGAAATAAAAGAATGGGCACTCAGATGGAGGGAGCAAGTGCTAAAAGCAGTCTTCTTCATCACATTAATCTCTAGTCAGCTTTGTCCAGGGAAGAACTCTGGTTCTGAACAGGTTCAGGTGGGCAGAGAAGAAGATAAAGGAGAGTCGGTCCTTAGTAGTCAGGCGACTGCCAAATGGGAGTTGAAAATTCAATTGCCCCTAATTCTTCTAGAGGAGGTTCTGGAGCCGGTTGCAACTCAAGAGCTACTGAAGAAAAAATAGGAGCCCTGAATTGGCCCTAGAACTTCTTTGTCTCTTGGAGCTATGACAATGGAAAGGATGATGGATCAGCTTCTCTGGCTAATAGAAAAGCAGTCACACTGAGTTTTGCCCCACAATGGGGAAGAGTTAGATGGGAAAGTTCTCATAGAATGGTACTTTCCACTGTTTATTATCACAAAAGAATTTTCTTATCAAGAGAATATATTTCACATTTGTTTAACAGAGATCAACTCAGTTATAACCACTGAACTCAGACCACATCCAAAACACCTTGCTAAGCTAACTCCAATTAATGATTGATCTCAACCAATTTCATGATTCCTGTCATAGTTGACCAAGCCCTGGTGACACTCAGGATCTTCAAAACCATGAGCTGAGGAAAATCTAACAATAAGGCAAGGCCACTGTGGGAAGAGATCTGCAGTCCCATCAGAGTACACTTAAAAATATCGTAAACTTAAAAATAATCTAGGTATATCACCACATTTCCAAAAATCTCATTTCAAGGAACAAGAGAGGGCACACAGAACAATATCCAGTCAATGAAAGAGTTGTGCATCCAAGTACGAGGCAGAGCAAGATTAGGAAGGTCTATTTAAGTCTTTTTAAAGGATGCTAGAAACAAGATCCCGGCCCAAGAAGAAAAGCCTGGCAGGAGCTTGGAAATAAGGTTCAGTCCCAGCCAATTCCATGATCCAAAATTAAGTCCCAGGAGAAAACTAGAGTGAGAACCAGAAACCAAGAGCCCATCGACAGAAGATCCGTACAGGAGACTGGCTACACTTCCAGTGAGATGGCAAGGTAAACAGAGGTGAGGGTACTGATTTCTTCTTAGCCAGACCCTGAATCAGACAATGAGTGCACAGTGACTATACAGATCATTCTTCCTGGTGGGAAAGAGGCCCTCAATGTACTACGAGTCAGGCTTTTTCTGGTTCAGAAACCAAGCAAGACTGTATAAGCCTGTGGTTGGCAGTCCTGAATACCCAGAGCCACAGTTCCTGCCAGCATCTGATATTGTGTCTTCCTTGTCCCTGACACAGAGACATCTGCTCAGGGAGAGTGTGAGACAGCCCTACAGAGAGCCCAGCCAGAGTCATGGGGAGCACCTCAGTGGGAAGAGCACATAAAGGAGACTGATCAGTTCAGCAGCTCATCTCAAAAAAGAGAATGACCTTTATTGAATTGCAAGCTATACTGACTCTACAAAAGATAATTTTATCATAATTTTTTATGAATAAATCAGGAGCCTTTATTTTCGTTTTAGAAATTTTTCCATCTAAATATTTTATGTGAGCTCTTTTTTCTTAAAAAATTCAACATTTTTATAATATATCAGCCTGATATATTTTACAATACATGCTGTTTGAGTTAATGAAACTCCTGAGATGAAACTTATTACTTAAATTATTTTAAGGTACATTATACAGTTCATAGGAAGCTGCCATTTTTCTCTCAGGATAAACCACTTCCCTCTGGTTTTGCATAATAAAGACTTGCAATTCACAAAGTCTGGCATTATAAATCACTGTATCCCCTTGAAACACAACTAGTCAATTGTCTTCCTCAACTGAAATGTATTGGGTTGCTATTTTGTAGACTATTATAATCCAGAATAAAAGCTAAACCAAAATTAACTGTATATAAAATCTATTTCAAAGGAGTTTATAAATTTACCACCTGAAAGTTTTAAACACTAATTTAAAAAATGCAAGAAAGGGGGAAGTTTAACATGAAAATCATTATAGGGAACACCTCTTTATAATTAACTAATGACTACAGATATCCAACATCGTAACTAAAGTATGACATGTCATAATTAGAAGTAATGAGTTTTATTCTTTAAAAAAATTGCACCCTATGAGCTTTTTCTTTAGGCACAATGACAGTGTGAGGAAGGACCAGGATTATCTGGTCTACCTTATGTATCTGTTCTATAGGAATAAAATAGAGTACCCTCTATTTTCCTCATGAGAAAGTGAAAAGACAACTGCCCATACGCAGGGCAGACTTCACAGATACACAGGTTGAGCTCTGCATGTGATCCAATGCTCTGCTCTCACCATCTTGAAATTCTTCATTTTTGAACAAGGGGTCCTGCAATTTCATTTTGTACTGGGCCCCACAAATTATGTAGCCCTGATAGCGCAGTTGGTAAAGAAGCCACCTGCAATGTGGGAGGCCTGGGTTCGATCCCTAGATTGGGAAGATTCCCTGGAGAAGGGGAAGGCTACCTACTCCAACATTCTGGCCTAGAGAATTCCATGGACTGTAGAGTCCATGGGGTTGCAAAGAGTCAGACACAACCAAGCAACTTCCACTTTCACTTTCAACTGCATATAAAGAGGCCAACAATTATACAAATCAAGAAACGTCATCACGATTGCCACATGATGTAACAGGTATCTAGTGCATAGCATAAAAAGAAGAAATGTTCAATGAATGAATTAAATCAAACAATTCACTAATTTCCTAGATAGATTTTAATCCAAACAATTGAGTTTCTTTAAACCAATTTATAGTGGAAAAAAATCAGAAGAGGGAAACTTCCCCACTGATATCTCTTTCCTATGTCAATGTATCCATATTATTATTCTCTTTTTTTTATAAATAGATATGCAAAGCTTATTCATCTGTACTGTGTGTGGCCAGGTGTCCTAATTATCAAGAGCACAGAAGACTCCAAGATATTTAGTCAGGCCACCTGAACACATGAGGATCCATTTCTGTAAAGATTTCTTTAGGGAAACATAAATGACAACTTTGTAACTTGGTGGTTAGTTCTCTGAGGCCCGTGAGCTCTCAAACTCTTTGATTCCAGATAACAGTGAGTCATCCTATTGCAGAAAGAACTAGAAAAGTGATTTGATTTTGGCAAGAAGGAGTGCTGCATGGGTAAACGTCATTCAAATGCACTTCTGTAGGCAGTTTTGGGGAGAAGGCGATGGCACCCCACTCCAGTACTCTCGCCTGGAAAATCCCATGGACGGAGGAGCCTGGTAGGCTGCAGTCCATGGGGTCGCTAAGAGTTGGACACGACTGAGCGACTTCAGTTTCACTTTTCACTTTCATGCATTGGAGAAGGAAATGGCAACCCACTCCAGTGTTCTTGCCTGGAGAATCCCAGGGACAGGGGAGCGTGGTGGGCTGCCGTCATGGGGTCGCACAGAGTCAGACACGACTGAAGTGACTTAGCAGCTTAGCAGCAGCAGGCAGTTTTGGGATTCCTGCCCAACCCATGTCAACTTATACGTTACAGCACAGCATCAACTTCAGGAGTCTAGGTGGGTCTAGGTGGCCATATTTTTACCAGAAGATCCTCCTCCTATGGCCACAGGTGATTGAGCAATACATGAGCACTAATCTCCAAGGTCTCTTCCCTGAGACCTTGAACTAAGACCTATATAACAGAGCTAGAGTTAGATAAGTGGGATCTTACCTGAAATATCATGCAGAGATGGGGCCAGAGTGACCTCTTCTGACCAAGTGTGCACTAATTTTTAGGTCATAGAAAGCTAAATTGTACAGATAAATAAGAAAATACTGCAAACATGCCGAGAAACCAAAAACCGGAAACCCAGAGAGAGAAAGAGAGAGTAGCTGTCTCCATTCCTAACAGCTTTCCAGTTTCCAACTCCATTCTCACAAGCCTGGCTTGTTTTTGTGTTTCTTATATTAAATAAAAATCCTTTCACTAAGCTAACTTGAGTGGGTTTTGTTCCTTGCAATCGAATGTGTCCTACAGCATCCCTGAAGAATGTATTCTAAGTTATTTGACAGCACTTACTGTGAAATTGAAACACCAAACAGCTGGAGTCACAAAAAAATTAAAAAGAAAAAACAAGACCATCTAGGGTTGGCCATAAGAGCTCTCATTAAATTAGAAAAAAATTTATTATCTCAACCTCAAGAAAAACAGAGTCAATTATAACAGTCCTGTACAAGCTGAAAATATTTACCTCCTTCCTGTGCCTGTTTCAGCTGTTCTAAATGCACCCACCTCCTGCTTACACCACTCTGTTCCTCTCCTATTACCTAAGAGAGGTTAGACGGTCCAGCCCCTTCTAGGACTTCCCGGAATCCAAGGACTTGGGTAGCCACAGCCAGAGCACAAAAGCCATAAGAATGATACCAGTCCCCGACAAGTGCCCTGGAACCCAAGAGAAAGAAAAGAATTTCAAGAACAGGAAAAAAAAAGAAAAAAATCTAAGCAGAGGTCTATATTCAAAACCCAATCCAATGGTCATCGACATCATCCCTTACTTATTCTCATCATTGGTAGAATCTGAGAAAGCAAGAAGTCAGTGCTTTTGATGGCTTTTTGTTAAATTCATTTAAGATCTTTGTTGTAAGTTTCCTCTATCTTTTCATACTGCTTCACTGACATCTCCCCCCAATATATTTTCAAAAGCAAGATATTGCCAAGAACTATCTTTTATTTTGCACAATATTCAGCACAATGCTGGACACATAGAAGGTATTTAAAAATATCTGTTCAACTGAATTAATTGAATGGCTAGTTCCTCAAATGGAGCTAACAAATTTCTGTTCATCATGTGGTAGCCCAGTATCTTGATAGATAAAAGGGAAAAGTGTAAAAGTACAAGAGCAAAATGCTTCACCTACCCTAACCTCTAAATCCTAACTGATCTTCAAGTGTTTGCTGAATTTTCCCCCAATATTATTTGACTTTTTCACAACATGGATTCCTGCCAGGCCAAGTTTGAAACACATTATTTCAGCCCAGCTGAAGTCACACACACACGTGCGCGCACATGCACGCACACACAGGGCATATTGTTTTTTGCCTAAAACAGATTCGTTGTATGTTGACCTTATCTTGAGCATAGAACTTAGCATCTCCCACGGGTGTGTGCATACACTTAACACTTAATAATGCTCTGAAGTTTCAAGCAGTTGTGTGTTCCTAGAGAGTCTTTAAAATAGCCCAAGACTAAGGGTAAAAATGAAATCTAAATGATTGTTTTTTTCAAAAAGTGCCAGAAAAGAGATGTCTATAGCTGCTTCTCGTTTTCCTCAACCACTGCATCAAATACACCCTTGAAATCAGACTTCCTTTATGTTTATAGTTCCTTGTAGTGTGTATGTGGCTAACCCTTGAGCTCTGACCACCTGACCTCAATCTGGTTGGTAATCCATGCCACAGCAGTTTCTCTCCTTGCCTGCCTTGCCTCTCTTGTTGATTTACTTAATCCTTTATGTTCTAATACTGAATAAGCACTAATGCACTGACTTCCTCTTACCCACATGACAGGAACTTAGGACTCTGAATCTCCAATTTTACACTTCATCATCATTCACCCAAGTTTCTGACACATGGCTGTCTCACGCCCAGCCCTACATGGACCGTAAGAATCAGGGTGCTATCCATCTGTTCTTTCTTTTCTTTTTTCCTTCTTTACTTTTCATCACCTTTTTTGTAGACATTAAATAAGGATTACTATGACTCTAAAGAAGCAAAGGTTGAATAAGATAGTTTCTGATTTGAAGAAGCCCATAGTCTAGTGAAGGAGACTGTCAACTGAACAATCAATAAGAATACAATATGAAAAATATTTTTAGATATATACAGAGTGAAATATTTGCTTCTTTGGGGAGGAATAAGGGAATTTTGGAGAAAGGATTATGCTTGACCTAAACTTTAAAGACTATTTATTAAATTGCCCAAATGCTATGCTACTGGTCAATGTTTTTATACATTGTAATATGAAGAAGATCTATAAATTTAGACTCATATTCTCTAATTTCACTCAGGTAGGTGTGAATGACCTGAAGGGTAAGTATATAAAAATATGCCATGTGAATTTTGGAAGATTTTACTTATATTTAAGCCTTTATTATTCATAGCTTATTATATTTACCATTTTCCTTTCATTTAGTAGAAGTATTTAATGATATCTTAAAGGTCATAGTGAAAGTAATAACAAAAAATAACCCTGGATATTCCTGAGAGATTTTTCTATTTTTTATTGCTGAATACAAAAATTAGAGTAAAATTTTCAAACTATTACTAAAATATACTTTACTTTTATTGCTAATACAATTTTTTAAATTATCATGCAGGCCTTTCTTATAAAATAAATAATAAAACTATACATATAAATAACTAAGCTTGATCACTTTCATATTTGGGTAAAATTTTTCAAACTTATTTGAGAATTCCTGCTAATAACCCTTATAAAAGTATCTTTATAAACACCTACTATCAAGGCTTAAAATTCTACTATTAGAGATGAGACTTTAAATTTAATATAAAGTCCTCTTCCAAAAAGACACTTATAAGGGGGTTGTGGAATACTGGCTAGAGAGATAACCATTATCAGACAATAGCACCTTAAAGAGAATTAGTTTATCAAGTGTGTTACAACTGATAACTAAGTTCAGGTAGGCTGTTGAGAAAATGGAATTCTTAACACAGCTGGAAAAATACTATGAAAGAAATGAGTACTGGCCTGGGTAAGGTTTTAAACAGGAGGCATAAAAAAGTCAGAAATAGACGTGAGAGTACTGTGTGTCTTGGGAAAGAAGCCTCAGAATAAGGCAAGAAGAAATCAGAAAAGACAAGCAAAGAACGTATCAGATCAGATCAGTTGCTCAGTCATGTCCAACTCTTTGCGACCCCATGAATCGCAGCACGCCAGGCCTCCCTGTCCATCACCAACTCCCGGAGTTCACTCAGACTCATGTCCATGCAGTCAGTGATGCCATCCAGCCATCTCATCCTCTGTCATCCCCTTCTCCTCCTGCCCCCAATCCCTCCCAGCATCAGAGTCTTTTCCAATGAGTCAACTCTTCACATGAGGTGGCCAAAGTACTGGAGTTTCAGTTTTAGCATCATTCCTTCCAAAGAACACCCAGGACTGATCTCCTTTAGAATAGACTGGATTGATCTCCTTGCAGTCCAAGAGACTCTCAAGAGTCTTCTCCAACACCACAGTTCAAAAGCATCAATTCTTCGGCACTCAGCCTTCTTCACAGTCCAACTCTCACATCCATACATGACCACAGGAAAAACCATAGCCTTCACTAGACAGACCTTTGTTGGCAAAGTAATGTCTCTGCTTTTGAACATGCTATCTAGGTTGGTCATAACTTTCCTTCCAAGGAGTAAGCGTCTTTTAATTTCATGGCTGCAGTCACCATCTGTAGTGATTTTGGAGCCCAGAAAAATAAAGTCTGACACTGTTTCCACTGTTTCCCCATCTATTTCCCATGGAGTGGTGGGACTGGATACCATGATCCTTGTTTTCTGAATGTTGAGCTTTAAGCCAACTTTTTCACTCTCCACTTTCACTTTCATCAAGAGGCTTTTGAGTTCCTCTTCACTTTCTGCCATAAGGGTGGTGTCATCTGTTTTTCTATGACTGAACCCTAAATTTTCTTCTCAGGACATGCCTTAAATTATTATCTTCATTAAAAAAATTAAGGACAGCAGTGGTCCTGGAATCAGCACTGGACATAAACACTTCACAGCCCCATTCCTCTAGTTAATCACAGAAAAGCAAAAAAAAAAAACCCACTTTGTTGTAAATTACCTGAGAGCTCTACAGTCAACTTCTGAGGCTTCTGAAAAGTAAACCAAAGAAGGCAGATCGCAGAGAGGAGCAAAATATAGAAAAGAAAGTGAGGGATGTTTCCTTTTTTTCCTCACAGCCTTGCCTTTGAGGATGAGCCCCAATTATAAAGTCACTTACCAGTGGTAGCAGCCACAGGGGAACCTCCTTTTTACTGATCAGAGAAATAAGGAACAGTAGAGTCTATGCGCTGGAGAGTATAAAGAAATCCCAGCACACTGATGGCTAGACAGGGAGTTTCCATAAATCTGTGAACTTACACAAGTTTCAGGCTTATCTATCATCAAGAGATGGCAAGAATACACAGAAGAACTGTACAAAAAAGATCTTCATGACCCAGATAATCACGATGGTGTGATCACTGACCTAGAGCCAGACATCCTGGAATGTGAAATCAAGTGGACCTTAGAAAGCATCACTACGAACAAAGCTAGTGGAGGTGAGGGAATTCCAGTTGAGTTATTCCAAATCCTGAAAGATGATGTTGTGAAAGTGCTGCACTCAATATGCCAGCAAATTTGGAAAACTCAGCAGTGGCCACAGGACTGGAAAAGGTCAGTTTTCATTCCAATCCCAAAGAAAGGCAATGCCAAAGAATGCTCAAACTACTGCACAATTGCACTCATCTCACATGATAGTAAAGTAATGCTCAAAATTCTCCAAGCCAGGCTTCAGCAATATGTGAACCATGAACTTCCTGATGTTCAAGCTGGTTTTAGAAAAGGCAGAGGAACCAGAGATCAAATTGCCAACATCCACTGGATCATGGAAAAAGCAAGAGAGTTCCAGAAACACATCTATTTCTGCTTTATTGACTATGCCAAAGCCTTTGACTGTGTGGATCACAATAAACTGTGGAAAATTCTGAAAGAGATGGGAATACCAGACCACCTGATCTGCCTCTTGAGAAATTTGTATGCAGGTCAGGAAGCAACAGTTAGAACTGGACATGGAACAACAGACTGGTTCCAAATAGGAAAAGGAGTACATCAAGGCTGTATACTGTCACCCTGTTTATTTAACTTCTATGCAGAGTACATCATCAGAAATGCTGGACTGGAAGAAGCACAAGCTGGAATCAAGATTGCTGGGAGAAATATCAATAACCTCAGATATGCAGATGACACCACCCTTATGGCAGAAAGTGAAGAGGAACTCAAAAGCCTCTTGTTGAAAGTGAAAGTGGAGAGTGAAAAAGTTGGTTTAAAGCTCAACATTCAGAAAACGAAGGTCATGGCATCTGGTCTCATCACTTCATGGGAAATAGATGGGGAAACAGTGGAAACAGTGTCAGACTTTATTTTTCTGGGCTCCTAAATCACTGCAGATGATGACTGCAGCCATGAAATTAAAAGACGCTTACTCCTTGGAAAGAAAGTTATGACCAGTCTAGATAGCATATTCAAAAGCAGAGACATTACTTTGCCAACAAAGGTCCATCTAGTCAAGGCTATGGTTTTTCCTGTGGTCATGTATGGATGTGAGAGTTGGACTGTGAAGAAGGCTGAGCGCCAAAGAATTGATGCTTTTGAACTGTGGTGTTGGAGAAGACTCTTGAGAGTCCCTTGGACTGCAAGGATACCCAACCAGTCCATTCTAAAGGAGATCATCCCTGGGATTTCTTTGGAAGGAATGATGCTAAAGCTGAAACTCCAGTACTTTGGCCACCTCATGCGAAGAGTTGACTCATTGGAAAAGACTCTGATGCTGGGAGGGATTGGGGGCAGAAGGAGAAGGGGACGACAGAGGATGAGATGGCTGGATGGCATCACTGACTCGATGGACGTGAGTCTGAGTGAACTCTGGGAGTTGGTGATGGACAGGGAGGCCTGGCGTGCTGCGATTCATGGGATCGCAAAGAGTCGGACACCACTGAGCGACTGATCTGATCTGATGTGATGCATGTGTGGGACAGACCCATCCCACACAATAAAGGCATAGAGAAGTAAAGAGAGATTTGATCCACTGCCCATGTCTCACACTAACCTCTGAGCTACTTGTATGTGTAATGGACTCAAACTAGCTTATAAAATGCTTTGAAAACCAAACTGAGATATAAACTAGAAGCAACAAAATAGAACACATCATCTTAATCTACTCAAGTTCTCCAACATTCCCCAGAGGAGTATAACCAGCTCCAGTGTCTACACAATATAACATTCTCATTGTCCAGAATAAAATCACAAAGTGTACAGCTTGCTGAGAACGAGGAAGCTTTCACCAATTCTCAAGTGAAGATACAATAAGCAGATGCCATTCTGAAGATGATCCATGTTTTGGAAGTATCAGGCAAAGAATTTAAGCTATGCCTTGTGAACTACAGAAAAACACAGTTGAAATGACTAAAGGATAGGAGTTCTTAGAGGAATACATACTCTAAAAAATAACCAAATAAAAAGTTTTGAACTGAAAAAGTCAGTACATGAAATTAAAAATTCACAAGATGGGTTCAATAGGAGATTAGAGGTAACACAGAAATTATGCAATCTAAAGAAAAGATAGAAAAATAGTTTTAAAAATTAACAGATCTGTAAGAGTCAGAAAATAATATTTTAAATGGGAATGGTAAGTTCTTTCTCATCAATAATTTAATTTAAGTATAAATGGGCTAAATTCTCCATTCAGAAGATGTAGGATGAATGAATAGATAAAAAAAATAAAATAAAAACAAAATCCAAACATATGCTGACTAAAAGAGATTCACTTTAGCTTTAAGGACATATATAGGCTGAGAAAAAAGAGACAGAAAAATATTTCAAGCAAATGGTAATCAAAAGAAATCAAGGGTAACTACACTTGTACCACAGTGAATAGACTTTAAGTTCAAAATGGTCACATGAGAAGATCATCATATAGTGATAAAAAGTCAATTCATAGAGGAGCTGTAATAATTGGAAATATTTATGCACTCAATATTGGAGCACATAAATATATCACATACTAACATAACTAAAAATAGAAATGAACTGCAATACAATAACAGTTATGGACTTTAACACCCCACTCAACAACAGATAGATCAACCAGACAGAGCATCAGATTTGATGGAAAAAGAATATTTGAACACTATAGATGAAATAAACCTAACATATGTATACAAAACATTCCATCTAACCTCACCAGAATATATGTTCTTCTCAACTGAACACTGAAAATTTTCTAGAATAGATCACATTTTAGGTCACAAAACAAGTCTCAACAAATTCAAGAAGATAAAAAACATATCAAGTATCTTTTCCAACAGAGATAGTATAAATTTAGAAACCAATAACAAGAGAAATTTGGCAAAACTAATAAAATTATGTAAAGTTTAAAAATAAAAAAAAAAGAAAATTGAAATCAACATGGAAATCAAACAACATATCCCTGAACAACCAATGAATCAAAGAATAAATCAAAAGAGAAAACA
The DNA here is from genome assembly GCF_003369695.1 of Bos indicus x Bos taurus. NCBI lineage: Eukaryota > Metazoa > Chordata > Mammalia > Artiodactyla > Bovidae > Bos > Bos indicus x Bos taurus. The sequence goes on from NC_040084.1 coordinate 31,594,691, forward strand.
ACTGAAATTAAAAGAAGAAAACATAAGGAAAAAACTACTTGACATTGGTCTTACCAATGAATTTTTGGAAATGATGCCAAGTGACATAAGCAACAAAAGCAAAAATAAATGAGTGGACAACAACACACTGCAAAACTTCTGCATAGCAAAAGAAATGATCAACAAAATTAAAATCAATCTATAGGAGGATAGGAGAAAATATTTTCAAACCATGTCTCTGATAATAGATTAATATGCAAAAGATATAAGGAACTATGTAACTGAAAAAAAATCCAATTTAAAATGGATACAGGACCCAAATGGATATTTTTTCAAAGATATACAAATGGCCAATAAGTGCATGAAAAAGTGCTCAACATCACTAATCATCAGGGAAATACAAATCAAAACCACAATGAGCTATCGCCTCACGTCTATCAGGATGGATATATTCAAAAAGAACATAAATAACAAGCATTGGCAGGGAGGCAGAGAAAAGGGAACTCTCAGTCAGTATAGCCACTATGGAAAACAGTATGAAGAATTCTCAAAATAACTAAAAATAGAACTACCATATGACCTAGCAACTCTACTTCTGGGTATACACCCAAAAAAATCAAAAACACTAATTGGAAAATGTACAGTCTCCTCAATGTTCAAAGAAGCAGTGTTTACAATTGCCAAGATATGAAAGCAACCTGTGTCCATCAACAGATGAACAGATAAAGAAGACAAGGTAAAAAGATAGATAGATGGATGTACATGCACAATACAATGCCACTCGGCTATAAAAAGGGCTTCTCAGGTGGCGCTAGTGGTAAAGAACCCGCCTGCCAATGCAGGAGATAATAGAGATGTGGGTTCGATCCCTGGGTTGGGAAGATCCCCTGGAGAAGGAAATGGCAACCCACTGCAGTAGTCTTGCCTAGAGAATCCCATGGACAGAGGAGCCTGGCGGGCTACAGTCCACAGGGTCGCAAAGAGTCAGACACGACTGAAGCAACTTAGCGTGCATGCCTGGCCATAAAAAAAGGATGAAACTTTGCCATTTGAAGCAATATGGATGGACTTGGATGGCATTATGCTAAGTCAAAGAAGTGGGACAGAGAAAGACACATACAAACACGATATCACTTACGTGTGGAATCTAAAAAATATAAGAGAAATTCCCTGGTGGTCTTGTGGTCAGGTCTCAGAGATCTCACTGCCAGGGCCTGGGTTTGATCTCTAGTTGGGGAATAAGATTCTGCAAGCCATGTGGCATGCTTAAATTTTTGAAAATAAATGCAAAATGTCTTTAAAATTATGATAAACTAGTTAATATAATGAAAAAGAAACAGACTCACAGACATAGGGAAGAAACTAGTGGTTACCAGCAGGGAGAGGGAAGTGGGGAAGGGCAATATAGGGGGAGAGGATTAAGAGGTACACACTATTATGTATAAAATAAGCTACAAGGATATATCGTACAACACTGGGTATATAGCCAACATTTTATAATAACTATAAATGGAGTATAAACTCTAAAAGTTGTGAATCACTACACTATACACCTATAACTTATATAATATTGTACATCAACTATATAGCAATAACATGTATACCTGTGGCGGATTCATTTTGATATTTGGCAAAACTAATACAATTATGTAAAGTTTAAAAATAAAATAAAATTTAAAAAAAAATTTTAAAGGTTAAACGTGCTTCTAAGTTTTCTCTGTGTCAATTTTCTTTTTATCTCAACTGTAAGAGTTACTGATTGTAAGCAGCTGGGGTCTTGCCCAGGTCTTCAGTTCAATGATTCATACAGCTTCTCATCGTAAGAAGACAATTTGGAACTGAGTTTGTGAGCAGCCCCCTTTCTTTAAAAGAATGTGCTTAGAAGAAAGGACAGTGGAAACTTCTGCCCCCTGCTCTCCTCTTCCAGGGAGAAGAGAAAGAAAAATATTCCATGCCTGTTTATTTAAAGCATATTTTCAGAGTCCTTGCAGAGTAGATCAGAACACATGTGGCTGTTTTACTTTTTAATTTTCCTTCTCTAATCTATAGATTGATAAATAGCAAAGCTCAGGGTAAGATATCAAGAGTTTCCAGTTTGGAAAGTCTGGATGAATCAAGAGTTAAAAGAGAGTAATTAATGAGCAATTCTTTTTCTTTCTCTACCCTCATCCTTACCTGTTTTTCAGGAAGATAATAAAACATGATAAAATTTCAATCTTGTCATTATCATTAAAGTTCAAGGTAGCTTTGCAGGCAGATTCTTGGGAGAGGGAGCATCTGAATCTTTGGATAATCCCTTTCTTCTTTAGGGTATATGCCAATTAGACACAGAATTGACTTTTTATCTCAAATTTTAATTTAAATTGTAGATTATGAGTGAGCCCTGTTTAGCTTGGATAATACATTTTTTTTCTCCTTTCTGGGTTCCCAGGAACTCAAGAATAAGCATATAAAGAGAATGATTTAAGATGTTTTGTATTAATATATATTGCCTTTCTGGTTTCCAACAGAATCATTTTTTTTTTCATATTTAGATCTATTTTTTGTAGTCTTCATTTCATTGTAGTAATCCATATATGTGAAAATATAATATTATGGTGATTTCTGTAATATCTTACAAATGCCAAAAATTGCTTAGAATGCTGTTTTCAAAAATAAATTAAATATCTTAAAGGGAAAAAAAAATTCAAAAAAATCCACAATAAACTATCACCTCATATCTATTAAAATAGCTGTTATCAAAGAGACAAGAGGTAAGAAGTATTCATGAGGACATGGAGAAAAGGGAAGCCTGGTACATTGCTGGTGGGAACGTAAACTGGTGAAGCCACTATGAAAAACAGTATGGAGTTTCCTCAAAAATTAAAAATAGAACTACTATATGATCCGACAATTCCATTTATAAGTTCATATCTAAAGAAATAAAGTCACAAGCTCAAATAGATATCTGCACCCACATGTTCATCGCAGCATTATCTATAATAGCCAGGATACAGAGATAACCTAAGTGTCTGCCAATAGGTGAATGGATGAAAATACGTGATACACACACATACAATGGGATATTATTCAGGCATTAAAAGGAAGAAAAATTCTACCATTTATAGCAACATAGATGCATCTTGAGGGCACTTCGCTAGTTAAGTAACTCAGATAGAAAAAAACAAACAGTGATCTCACCCATATGTTGAGCTGAAAGAAATCAAACTCATAGAAACAGGAAGTAGACTGGTGGTTGCTGGCAGGTTGGTGGGAAAATGGGTAAAGCCGGGCAAACTTCCATTTATAAAATGAATAGCTTCTAAAGGAAAAATATAGGGAACATCAGAGGCCTGTGGGACTTCATCAAAAGGTCTAATGTACACAATGGGACTGAGTATCTGAAGAACAGCCAAAAACTTGGTAAATTATGATTAAAAATGAACATTAACATATCCAAGAAGTTCAGCATGGTCCTATTGGAAGACAATTCCTTATGGCAGTTCTGCATACTTTGTATCAGCTTTTGTTTTGGACTATCTTTTTCAAGCATGCTTGTATAGCAAATAATCTTGAATGACAGAGACAGTGCTTCCCTCTGAGGCAGAGGATAAATTTGTTTCATGACCATTATGATAATGGTAACGTCACTTTTCAGCGTCCTTTAAATGATTGGGGTTTCCTCAGTTGTGATTCACCTCTGCATGCACAGCATCCTCCTGGGCTGCCCTGTATCCTAAGATAGGACCTAGGAGGCAAAAAATTTCATGAACATGAACTTCATGCTGTCTGCAGTGTCATAGGTATTAAAATCTTTTGCCTCTTTCCCAGGGGTATCATGTCTTCTACCAGCATCCACAAAATTATATCAGACTAACATGTTAGCTAACAGGAAAGGTAAAATCTTAGATCCTTCACAGTTCTTGACTATTCAAACAAGATAACTTCAAAAAAGATCCTAACCTAACTTCTGAGCACAAACCATAAAGACAAATCTTGAAAGCGGCTAGAGAAAAAACTCTGACATACCGTGGAACAGTGATTTGAATAATTATGAATTTCTCATCAGAAGTAATAAAGGACAGAAGACAGTGGAACAACATCTTTAAACTGTTGAAAGAACTGTCAACTCAGAATGCTCCATTCAGCAGAAATGTATCATTTTCCTTCAAAAATAAAGGAAAAATGAAGACATTCTCAGATGAACAAAAACTAATAAAATTCATCATCAGCGGACATATTCTACAAGACATGATAAAGTAGATTCTGATTGTTCAAGTTGAAAGGAAATAACACCCCAGGAAAACATAAATCTTTAGAAATAAGGAACAATAGAAATGATAAATATCTGGACAAGTAAAAAAGATTATATTTTCTGTTAAGATGTTGAAAGTAAAAAGTATAACACTCTGGCCTGGGATTTTCAATGTATGTACAAGTTGTACATATGATATACATAATATAAAGGACCACAAGAGAGAGTTATATGGATGCAACTTTTCCACATTTGATATGAAGTGGTTCAAAACTAACCATAGTAGATTATGAAAGGTTAGGTATGTATATTACAATCACTAAAACAACCATGAAAAATAATATAAAGCTATATAGTAAAAAATTTAGTAGGCAAATGTAAACTGAGTACTAAAGTGATGTTCAAGTAATCTAAAAGAAGATAGGAAAGGAGGTGGGGGAGAGGTGGCGATAGCTGAGTTAGAAAACAGAGAAGACAGAAAAAAATGATAAAATGGTAGACAAATCTAACCATTTCAGTAATTATATTAAAAGTTGATGGCCTATTTTCAGGAAAAAATGGAAAAGGAGGGAATACTTCATAACTCACTCCGTGAAGGCAGTATTACACTGATACTAAAACTGAAGATATCAACATAATAAAAATGAAAACTGTAAACCAATATGGGAGGAGGCAATGGCACCCCACTCCAGTACTCTTGCCTGGCAAATCCCATGGACAGAGGAGCCTGGTAGGCTGCAGTCCATGGGGTCGCTAGGAGTCGGACGCTACTGAGCGAATTCACTTTCACTTTTCACTTTCATGCATTGGAGGGGGAAATGGCAACCCACTCCAGTGTTCTTGCCTGGAGAATCCCAGGGACAGGGGAACCTGGTGGGCTGCCGTCTGTGGGGTCGCACAGAGTCGGACACCACTGAAGCAACTTAGCAGCAGCAGTAAACCAATATCCTTTGTAAATATATCAATAATTGAAAAAAATCCTCAACATAATGCTAGCAACTGATTCCAGAAATACATAAAAGAGAATTATACACCATGATCCATGGTGCTTCAACATGAAAATCAACCAATGTAATATTATATTGATGGGCTGTTAATAGAAAAAAGGAATTAAAATACATGTTCATTTCAATAGACACATAAAAAGAATGTGACTCAACCCAGCACCCTTTCATATAAATAGGAATAGGAAGAAACTTCTTCAAAGTCCATATGAAAATCCATAGCTAACATCATACTTAATGGTGAAAGGTTGAAAGCTTTCCCCCTAAGATCAGAAGTAAGACAAGAATGGGTGTTCTTACCATTCTTAATCAACATTTTACTGAAGGTTATATTAAAGAGACACAGGCAAGAAAAAGAATAAGAAGTATACAGATTGTAAAGGAAGGAACAAAACTATCTCAATTCTCAAGTTACATAGTCTTGTATATATAAAATTCTGAAAGTGAAAGTGAAGTGAAGTCGTTCAGTCGTGTCCGACTTTTTGCGATCCCGTGGACTGTAGGCTACCAGGCATCTCCGTCCATGGGATTCTCCAGGCAAGAATACTGGAGTGGGTTACCATTTCCTTCTCCAGGGGATCTTCCTGACCCAGGGATCGAACCCGGGTCTCCTGGGTTGGAGGCAGATGCTTTAACCTCTGAGCCACCAGGGAAGCCCTAAAATTCTGAGGAAGTCACTAAAAATTATTGGAACTAATAAATTATAACTCAAATTAGAAAAAAATATAACATTTAGAGACAGAACCATATGAAATAAAATATTTACAATCAACACATTTGATTAGACATGACAAAAATTATACATAAAAACATGCTTGGATAATGTAATAATAGCATCATATAGGATAAGGATAATAATATAATAATAAGAATGATTATCTGGAACCATTTCAATATTTCCAGAGGATTATTCTAAATTTAAGTAGAACCTGGTGGCTCAGATGGTAAAGAATCTGACTGCTATGTGGGAGACCTGGGTTTGATCCCTAGGTCGGGAAGATCTCCTGAAGAAGAAAATGGAAACCCACTCCAGTATTCTTGCCTGCCTGGAGGATTCCATGGACAGAGGAGCCTGGCAGGCTACAGTCCATGGGGTCGCAAAAAGTTGGACACAAATGAGCGACTAACTCTTTGGCTTTTTTACTTTAGATTCTATCATATACATTGAAAAGAGTGGTGTGTGTGACAGTTTCCTTTTAAAATACAGTAATAACACCTGCCAGTAAGTATATCCTTTGCAAAGGTATAAAATTATGACTTAAAAATTTTAGATATCAACTTACATAGATTCCCTCCTTATGATAGGGTTTTGGAAGACAGAATAAAGAACCACTTTTTCCTCAGCACATTCAAGAATGATATGCTTAAAGACAGCAACCCCAGCATCTAAGAATTTCGCAGGGTAAAAAAATCATGTGGAAATTATATAAAATGAAAAACTGACTACCGGCATCAAAAGCACCCCTCCTTTAGTAGCTCTGGATTCCATGATCCGGGTCAGAACTCACTTCCACTGTGCAATTAGCTTCAATATAGGTGGTGCTAACCCACTCCAGTACTCTTGCCTGGAAAAGCCCACGGACGGAGGAGCCTGGTGGGCTGCAGTTCATGGGGCGCTAAGAGTCGAACACGACTGAGAGACTTCACCTTCACTTTTCACTCTCATGCATTGGAGAAGGCAATGGCAACCCACTCCAGTGTTCTTGCCTGGAGAATCCCAGGGATGGGGGAGCCTGGTGGGCTGCCGTCTATGGGGTCTCACAGAGTCAGACGCGACTGAAGCAACTTAGCAGCAGCAGCAGTCATAAAGAACCCACCTGTCAATGCAGGAGACATAGAGACATGGGTTCAATCCCTAGGTTCAATCCCCTAGGTCAGGAAGATACCCTGGAAAAGGGAATAGCAACCCTCTCCAGTATTCTTGCCTGGAGAATCCCATGGACAGAGGAGCCTGGAGGGCTACAGTCCATAGCGTTGTACAGAGTAGGACATGACTGAAGCGACTTAGCTGCACACATGCATAGCCAGAATGAATACAGCATTTGAGGCAGAAGACTAATCTTTTCAAAGGAAAAATATAAGCTTTGCCATCCAGTTTCTACAACTCTCTCCCAAAATAACCAATATCACACTCTTCCCTTTCAAGAAAGGGGGGGAAATGATCATTGGCTAAATAAATTGTAAAAGAAAATTTAGTTCGTGTTGTTTGACAATGTGTACATGAAAAGTTTTCCATTAAGAAGAAAGAAAACAAACCCAAAAAATGCATACACGAGGAACATTGTCTCTGGTAGCTATCTGGCCCACAACAGAAGCTGCCTCTCCAAACATGCAATGATGTTTCTGCTACACTTTCCTGAAGTCAGAGCATATTTCTTGGACTCCATGTCCAATCCAGACATGATTAAGTTCCCCCTACACTTGTATAAAAATTAAAAGGGGGAATTGAGAATGAGGCTGTACCTCTATGGCTCTCTTGTTTCTGCTGGCAAGCACCATCACGGTTTTTGTGTGGTATGTTCCAAACTACACTCTCTCCCAGATTCTGCTATTCCCTGGTCATGGCAACTTTCCTGGTCATAAAAGAGACAGAAGCTCTTTTTAGTGATTTGCCTCTGTGTCATGAGCCCAGAATTGTCCCTGAAAGCGTAACTTTCTGTTTCTTCTATTTTCTACCTATCCTATAATCAATTTTCTAACTGTAATGACTATAGTTAATCATTTATTTCAAACAAGCTGGACTATCAGAAACTATCTCTGTTGGGCCTGGCCCAACACTAACAAGTTGCCATTCCCAAATTACCTTCCAGATTCCATTCCATAGGCGTTCTCTTGGGGGTTGATTAAAATTAGGCTATGTATGAAATGTGCATATTCAGCCTCAGTGCTTCTCTTCAACAGTCCTGGGAGCTCAGCTCTCTCTTCTCAAGGGTAGCAAGGTAACTGCCTTTCTCATTTATAACTGGTGCTTAATCAGAGCTCCCTAATAGTCTTATCTCCGCCTAGCTAGTTTCAAGCCTCCAGACAGGAGTCATCTTTGGTCTCTCTTGTCTTACATTTCAACATCATTTGTCTGAATCACCTCACAGTGAACATCCCAGTGAAATGTCTCTTTCTTTCCTGAACTACACTACATGGACATTACCAGATTATTTAACTATGCCATCACACTCCTGTCTCTGCTCATTTAGATTAGAACACTCTCTCATATCTCTCAAGAAAAGAAAAGTTTTACATAGCTTATTCCCTTCCTAAACTTCAAACAAGTATTCTGTGCAGGTGTCACAGCTTACTGATTTTCTAATTCCCTCCTCTTCTGAAAAATTGAAGTCCTCTGTTTGCTTTAAATAGTAATTTTATCAACACACACAAGCCGAAGCAATTCCTTTAATTCAGGCTATTTGATGCACTGCACAAGGCTCCCAAGAGGAAAGAAAATACGTTTTGCTTCGCAAAAACTCACTTCCAACCACAGGCAATCAAGGCTAAATTATTTTAAAGCAGCATGCGCTTGAAACTACATCCATCAGAGGATATTAGGCCAGCAATCAGGTCTTTAAGATGTGTCTATAATTTTCCTAGATCTGCCTATTCATCTGGTAGCATCTGAACTTCTTCCCAGCCTACTAGGCTCTTTTCTTCTTTCCAGACTGATTCATTTTCAAACATACTCATCAGATGTTTTCACCTCTTTGTTGGATAACAGCACTATAGAGACGACTTCAGGTCTACTTCATGTCTTCTATTTCCTGGCCGCACGATAACCCCCTTTCTGAGCTCTTCACCACCTTCCCTGCATGCTCACCTGAGAACATCACACCTTGCCTCCCATGAGTGCTACAGGGAGGAAGTCATGGATACCGGGATTGAGCAGTTCTAGTGGCAACCCCTATTTGACTTGAGTGCCAAAGGGCAAATTATTTAACTGTTTGAGCCTTCGTTCCCTCATCTATAAAATGGGGTTCATATACAACTTACCTCAGTGCTGTATGTTGTCAGAGAAAACAAATGAGATAATTTATGTAAAACACCTGGCTCAGCGCCTGGTGAAATTAAAGGGAAAAAGATGAGTCTTTTGAAATGTAATTCTCCAGATGTGGTTTTATAACTCAGCCTATTGCTCATGACTAATAGAGGATTTGTTTAAAAGCCCTTGAGGCACTTTCCCAGATGCTATATGATTCATTTCTGGAAACGGTCTACGAATAATCAAAAAAAAGTTGTTGTTGTTTTAATTTTAAGTGATGTGTTCTAGACTTACTGAAATTTAATGCCATAATTATACAGGTAGTAGGGATGCCAGTGAACGCTTCTTCAGCCCTGGCCCTCTAGGTCCTGCCTTTCCTCAGTCATTCATCTGCTCTCTCACAGTACTCCTCCAGAGGTATTCCTCCTCAGGTTAATTCAGGACAGGAATGCTGTCTTCTAAGTCTTTGTATAATAAAAGCACGTATAAAAGCTTTTCTTCCCTATTCTGACCTCAGAGTGCCCCGTGCTCTTAAACACAGTTTCTACAGTATTGTTCTCTAAACAAATCTCAAGTTTGTCCTAAATTCCGAAATGTAAGTGACCAGCCCAAAGTTGTAATGCAAAAACAAGCATGTAACCAGAAATTGTCATGTCAGTCAGTTTTGGAGTTGGGGATGTGTGCCCATAATTAAGGTCTGTGACTCAGACTGAGGGGCTAGTAGAAGGGGTCGGCAATGTTTCTAAGTCACACAGGAACTTGAAAGTTGCTTGCCCGCTTTTATCCATCACTACGGTTTGAAGCAAGACTCATCATCTTTATTGTGAAGCTAATTTAGATGGAGAATTGATACAGGGTACCATTCAACTTATTTTGTCTCTAAACAAAAGAGGTTACACTTTCTATTTGGTCAGCTGTAGATTAAATGTTATTAAGGTGCAGGGGTCACATACCAAATTTAATTTGTTTCCCCAAGAAGATACACACATAAAGAATTGTACTTAACTACTAAAATACTGTAACAAACAAATTTAAGTGATTTTCCATATTTCAGTGTACTTAGAGTATTTGATAGTAAATATTTTTAAAATTTGTTCTAAGGAACTAGCTGCATTTTCTGAAAAATTTATACTGAAGTAAAGATTAAAAAGCCAAACTAACATTGACCTTCATGTTTTTAAGTCAAATTTTATAATGATATAGAAAACTCAGAATAAAATTTAAACTGTCCAGAATCAAACTATCCAAACTTTTTTTATTTTTTTTAACATTTTGAGGTAATTTCTCCCATTCTTTTTCTCTGCTTTTGAAAATATTTGCAATGATAAAATCATTAAATTTTAAATCTTGATTTTCTGCTAATGTATCATTATAAGCCAAATACTCTCCACATCATTAAAAATTATATGCATAATTTGAATAATTCCATATTATATATATACATAATTGATTTAACCAGACCCATCTGTTTACTTTCAATAGTTTACTTTTTACACAGATATTTTATATACTCAAATTTGTTAAAATTTGTGATTATTCCCTCAGTATAGAGTTAGAAAGGTATAACACTTTTCTTGATAGAGCACCATGGTTAAAAGGCTGGATTTTAAACTTAGATACCCATGAATATAATCCTAAATCCATGAAAAATTATGAGATTTATGTCCTGGCACATTACTTAACCTCTCTGACACTCTTTCTTATCTCTAAAGCAGGATTAATACCTCAAGGGAAGCAGTCTTAGGAGAATTAAATGATATAATATATGTGCATAAGGCATAGTAGTTACAAGCTTAAATCTATCTGGTTTGAATCCTGGTTCTATCGAGGTCTAGTTATATGATTTTGGCCTAATCTGTTTATGTTTTAGAGTTCTCATCTCTAGAATGGAAAATATAACAGTGTCTTCCTTATAGGGCTATTGAAAGATAAAAAAAGTTAATGCATATATAACAAGCCAGGACCAGTGAATGGACATCCCAGCCATCCAATAGTAAACTTCCTGTTGGCTATTACTGGTTTTCCAATCTTGGCAAATGGTAAGCACTCCATTAAATACTCTGGTGACCTGATGATAAGAGTCAACTCATTGAAAAGACCCTGATTCCAGGAAAGACTGAGGGCAGGAGGAGAAGAGGGCAACAGAAGATGAGATGGTTGGATGGCACCACTGACTCAATGGACATGAGTTTGAGCAAACCCCAGAGGATAGGGAGGGACAGGGAAGCTTGGCATGCCGCAGTCCATGGGGGCGCAAAGAGTCAGACTTGGCTGAGCAACTGAATAACAAAGCACTCCACTCCAATGTTAACCATCCATCACTATACATTTCTTTCTAGAAAGATTGTACATATTTTCTTACAGCCAACATTAAAATGCCCATATGATTCATCCATCTCATATAACAACAAAATGAAAAATTAACAATTTCAGGGATCATATAGTTTAACTTGCCAGTTATGATTAGGAAAACAGGGCCCTTGGAGAGAAGGAATATCTGAGAATTCACCCTATCCTACCCAATTATTTTCCTGTATTTCATCATCCTCATTTAAGAAAGATGAAACAGACTATTTTTTTTTCTAATTCATAACCAATAAGTCATACATTTTTAAAAGCCATTGACAGGAATTGGGAGATTGGGATCAACACACATACACAATTGGTACTATGTATAAAATAGATAACTAATAAGAATATACAGTATAGCATAAGGAACTTAATGTACTGTGATGACATGAAGGGAAAGGAAGTCCAAAAGGGAGGGATATATGTGTACATATGCCTGATTCACTTTACTACAGTAGAAACTAACACAACATTGCAAAGCAACTACTCCCCAATAAAAATTAATTTTTCAAAAAAAGCCATTTATTCTTCTCACTTCATTAGGCACACCACCAACTACATAGCTCCTATGGACGTCCAGGTTAGTGGGATCAATTGCTGAACAATCATTTATTGCTTACCTACTATGTACAGTTTCATGTAAGTGGAATAAAATAGAATATCCTTTATGGATATGTGTCTGGATATTTTTGAAACATTAGCCCAATATCTCTTCTTCCCAGTACCTTCCTCCTCCTTCTCACCCACCCTTCAATCAGTCATACAAACAGCTGCAACCTGTGTATCATTGCCTCAGAGAAATGATCTTAGAGCAAAAAGAAAAAAAAAATAGTCCTTTCCTTGCTTCTGTGTGCCATAACTGAGACCTTCACAGCATATATCAGAGATTTGAGGCAAAATACGATGAAGAAGGGCAAGGCTTCCTTCTCTCCTGTTCCCTACAGCTAGAGAAAAGGTTTCCTGGTCTTAATAAGCCAGGGGACAGAGTCAGAGCGAAAACAAGGGGAGTGTAGGAACGGTGCTTTTCACAGAGAGGGCACCAGATCTGCTTTCCAGGCAGGTTCTAATAAAGGCTTTTAAGGTCCAGTCTGGAGGAGGGGAAAGGGTTTCCCGGCTCAGACAGTAAAGAATCTGCCTGCAATGCAGGAGATCTGGGTTCAGTCCCTGGGTTGGGAAGAGTCCTTACCCAGGGTAGGGTCTGGGAATGGATATTCACTCCAGTATTCTTGCCTGGAGAAAGCCATGGACAGAGGGGCGTGGAGGGCTACATTCCACAGGGTTGCAAAGAGTCAGACACGACTGAGAGACTTAACACCTTTCAGGAGAGAGTGGAAGAAGGACTATTTGAGGGAATATAAACGGGCATAAAGGAACTTTAGGGATGATGGATATGTTTATCATCTGGATTGTGGTGATGGCTTTGTGAGTGTATACATAAAGCAGAAAATATCAAAATCATACACTTTAAACAGATGTACTTTACTGTTTGTCCATTATACTTCAATGATATTAATGAGAAAGAGAGAGAGAAAAAAAGGGATCTGTACATCAATTCCAAATTGATCCCCAGGGAGGATACAGCATTCAGGGAATAAAAAGGCTGGCTGCCTGATGGAATGTGTAGACAGATAGGATCTTAAGAAGTCTGTCAGCTTCCAGTCTCTCTGGGTGGTAAAGGAGACATAGAATGAACATTCTGTACCCAGAAGCGGCACAGAAGCAGCAGGGAGCTGCCTGGAGTCACGTGGGTAGGGACAAAAGACATTTCCAGGCCAGCGTGGGGACCACTGACCAAGCAGCTAATGGAGCAAAGGCCATTTCAGCAGATGCCTGTGCAGCCGGATTACAGCAGGGACAGGCAGCACCCCCTCTCCCAACCCCAATCCTACTCTCTAGTCTTGGATCAAGTTAAACTCTCTGAAACTCTGACACAACCCTGGGGTCCTGCTCTAGGAGAAGAAGAAATCTCTGAACTCACTGACATTTAGTTTCTGTCGCTCTGGTAGAAAAATACTTGAAATAGAAACTGGGTATAGACGAATAGATACTCTTGTCCCTCAGTCTCCAAGAAGGATTGTTTCGAAAGCCCCCTAACAACACCAAAATCTGTGGACATTCAAGTCCCTTATACAAAGGATGTAGTATTTCATATAACCTACACACATTCACCCGTATACATATATCATTGCTAGATTACTTATACAATATCTAATTTAATGTAAGTACTACCAGCTTCCCTGGTGGCTCAGATGGTAAAGAATCTGCCTGCAGTGCAATAATCCTGAGTTCACTCCTTGGGTAGGGAAGATTCCCTGGAGAAGGAAATGGCAACCCACTCCAGTATTCTTGCCTAGAGAATTCTATGAACAGAGGAGCCTGGGGGCTACAGTCCCTGGGGTTGCAAAGAGTCAATCACGACTGAGCAACTAATACTTTCACTTTCTTTCACTACATAAATAGTTGCCCATGACCACCCAATTCAAGTTTTGCTTTTGGAACTTCTTAGAATTTTTTAAAAATATTTTTGATCCACAGTTGATTAAATTCACCCATATAGAACCTGTAGATACAGAGGGCCAACTATATACATTGCTTTTATATCTCAGTTCCTGAGTCCATGACTTCAGGCTGAAATGCAGTCCTTCCCTTCCTGGACAGTATTCTAAGTTAGGAGACTATGAATAAAAATGCAAGAGCAAGAGTAGGTCTTATGGTAATGTTGCACAACTGCCATCTAGTTTGATATCTGGCACATAATTATACTTAATATGTATTCAAGGAATGTTCAAATGCATGGATAGGCAAACTCAAGTATATAATAAATCGTTGCTAACCACCCAGAGGAGCACATGATAAGGGAATAATGAGAAATTTTAAACGTAAGTACAATAAAGAGAGACTGCTAAGGACTGGAGTCACCACCAATTTCTTCACTGAAGGAGAAAGAACTAAGATGGTACTTGAAGAGTAGAATTGGTTCAATAAAGAGACAGGATGAGTAGAGAATGTGGGCAGGTAAGCCAGGGTACAGAGAGGCTGAAAAGGTCACAAATTAAACTGAAGTAATTTCGGTACCAATACAATATACTTTCTTCTACTCTTTTCTAAACACAGTACGTGGCAGGGATCTGTTGATAATATTTGATGAATAAGGGATGGATGGATGGAGTGGAAAAATGTTAAGAATAAACTTTTTTTTTTAATTAAAAGAATTGGGTCTGAAATCTTGAGACAATTTAGCCTCTACCTAAAGTTCAGCTTTTATTTTTTTTTAATGCTCTTAACTTTTATTCTAACAGCAGAACAGATATCTATGGAGGATTGCACAGTTCATCAGCCTCATACACTGTTTGTTTTTTAACCTGGAATTCAAGCAATTCTAGGACTTATTGGGTAAACTGTTTCTAACTCTGCCCACCTAAAAAGAGCTCTAAGTTCATATCATTGTTTAGATAACTGTTCTGCAATAACAGTTAATGTTGTGTTTTATAATTTACTAACCTCTCTCACATATGTTGTCTCATTTATTCCTCACAATCCAGCCTCTGAAGTAAATCTGCATGTTTAGACATAGGGAACTCAGACCGAGCAGTCTCGCTTACTTCCTCTAATTTACCAGCCAATAAATTGTGTTAAATAGTGATTAGTACCAAGGCCGCAAAGAACAAAGGGTTTTATTTGTGTTCTTAGTAAGTAAGTAAAGTCCGTGTCCGACTCTTTGTGACCCCATGGACTGTAGCCTACCAGGCTTCTCTGTCCAGGGGATTTCCCAGGCAAGAATACTGGAGTGGGTTGCCATTCTTTCTCCAGGAGATCTTCCCGACCCAGGGATTGAACCTGGGTCTCCCGCATTGTAGGCAGACACTTTACTGTCTAAGCCACCAGGGAATTACATTTGTGTTCTTAAGAACTGCAATTCAGGAGACACAGATTCCAGTAAAACCGAAAGTGTTCTGGGGAAGAGGAGGAGTCAGGGGTTTATAATGGCAAAAAGCCACGAGGTTATTAGAGTTGCCCAGTGAGAACTGCCACTGACCCTGACACAAGTCAGCAAATATGTGTCCTTAAGGTATGACGAGTTATTCTGGCGAGGCATGCCATAAGGAGATAGGCTGTTTTGAGTTATTTTTAGGATAAGGGTCAATAAGTATCTTGTGTTTCTGGCAGATCTTCTGGAGGCCTTCGTTAGGACAATAAGTGGTCAAAGGGTCAGATTTCTTCCAGGCTGAGACATGTCTAAGTCACACTTTCTCAGTGGCTTCCCGGCTCTATTTTAGAGAGCTCTCTTATCAATACTGACTCCTCTTCTATTTTCCTTTCACAATGGTAACACTAGTCTCACAGCCATGCATTTCCCCAACACCGTCTTATTTTGCTCTTGTCACCTGAAGTCCTTAAAGAATGCGAAAAAAATACTAAACTGCTGGACTGCACATGTTTGTCTGAAGGAGAGGGTAAAATGGAGAGTTAGCATACTGAAGGAGTTTAATCCTGATGAAACATTAGCTGTCATTTGAGTAAAAAAGGAAATATTTACATTATAACAAGACAAGAAAAGCATATTCTTTGTTCAGCTACTCCACATTAATTATGTATATTTGGGGGAACTTCTATATGATCTCCCACAAAGTTTCCCTCCTTTTTAAATTCTCCCCCTGGAACTAAAATGCTAGAGATAAATGTTTATGGGGAAAAAAATTAAGTTTTCTCACAGAGCAAATCCCACCAAAGTGAAGTATCATAAAGAAAAAAAATTGAACTCTATTTTTTTCCTACCTGAAAATATTAGGGTACAAGTTGTCTCACAACAGGAAGTCCTAATAAGGAATGAGGGGCTGCTTTGAAAACTCACCAGCTAATTAGGCAGGTGCCAAAAGAAGGGAGGAAATTCCAGCCCATAATATTGTCCTACCAACCTCCAAGATCAGTTTTCATTCCAATCCCAAAGAAAGGCAATGCCAAAGAATGCTCAAACTACCGCACAACTGCACTCATCTCACATGCTAGTAAAGAAATGCTCAAAATTCTCCAAGCCAGGCTTCAGCAATACGTGAACCGTGAACTTCCTGATGTTCAAGCTGGCTTTAGAAAAGGCAGAGGAACCAGAGATCAAATTGCCAACATCTGCTGGATCATGGGAAAAGCAAGAGAGTTCCAGAAAAACATCTATTTCTGCTTTATTGACTATGCCAAAGCCTTTGACTGTGTGGATCACAATAAACTGTGGAAAATTCTGAAAGAGATGGGAATACCAGTGGCCTGCCTCTTGAGAAATTTGTATGCAGGTCAGGAAGCAACAGTTAGAACTGGACATTGAACAACAGACTGGTTCCAAATAGGAAAAGGAGTATGTCAAGGCTGTATATTGTCACCCTGCTTATTTAACTTATACGCAGAGTACATCATGAGAAACGCTGGGCTGGAGGAAGCGCAAGGGAATCAAGATTGCTGGGAGAATTATCAATAACCTCAGATATGCAGATGACACCACCCTTATGACACAAAGTGAAAAAGAACTAAAGAGCCTCTTGATGAAAGTTAAAGAGGAGAGTGAAAAAGTTGGCTTAAAGCTCAACATTCAGAAAACAAAGTCATGGCATCTGGTCCCATCACTTCATGGCAGATAGATGGGGAAACAGTGGAAACAGTGGCTGACTTTATTTTGGGGGGCTCCAAAATCACTATAGATGGTGACTGTAGCCACGACATTAAAATACGCTTGCTCCTTGGAAGAAAATTTATGACCAACCTAGACAGCATGTTAAAAAGCAGAGACATTACTTTGCCAACAAAGGTCCTTCTGGTCAAAGCTATGGTTTTTCCAGTAGTCATGTATGGATGTGAGAGTTGGACATAAAGAAAGCTAAGCATCAAAGAATTGATGCTTTTGAACTGTGGTGTTGGAAAAGACTCTTGAGAGTCCCTTGGACTGCAAGGAGATCCAACCAGTCTGTCCTAAAGGAGATCAGTCCTGAGTGTTCATTGGAAGGACTGATGTTGAAGCTGAAACTCCAATACTTTGGCCACCTGATGCGAAGAACTGACTCATTTTAAAAGACCCTGATGCTGGGAAAGATTTAAGGCAGGAGGAGAAGGGGACGACTGAGGATGAGATGGTTAGATCGCATCACCAACTCAATGGACATGAGTTTGAGCAAACTCGGGAGTTTGTGATGGACAGGGAGGCCTGGCGTGCTGCAGTCCATGGGGTTGCAAAGAGTCGGATATGACAACTGAGCGACTAAACTGAACTGAACCAACCTCCCAGAATCCTTTGCACTGGCATCTATCTCAGCCGAGAGATGCGCAAGCCACGTTGGAATAACCCTGAGTCAGAACAGATTGACACAAGCAAGATGATCAGCCAGAGACAACCCAGAAAGCTAACCGCAATACTGTAAACCCTGAGTCTGTGAGCTGCATGGCAGAGCAGTTCTCCTGATTTGCATTACCCTGCTGCTCTCTACACAAATGTTCTTCCCAATATATTCTTTTGTTTTATCAATGTGTGTCTCCCTGGATAATTCATTTCTGAGTGTTAGACAGGAGCCTATTCTCAAGCCCTGGAAGGAGTCCTCCTTCCAAAAACAGAAGTGTGTGTGTTAGTCGCTCAATCATGTCCAACTCTTTGCGATCCCATGGACTGTAGCCTGCCAGGCTCCTCTGTCCATGGGATTCTCCAGGCAAGAATACTGGAATGGGTTGCCATTCCCTTTTCCAGGGTATCTTCCCAACCCAGGGATCAAATCCAGATTTCCTACACTGCAGGAGGATTCTTTACCATCTGAGCCACCAGGGAAGTCATAATAAAAGTACTAATTTAATTTTACTATGGAACAGCATTAGGGGTCCTAAGAGCAGGATACTCACTTCCTACAAATACAGCTTTGTTTCATACTAAGAATTATTTTGGACTTTGTGGAGTGTGGTTTTAAATGTTTCAAATAATAAAGCTTAGGCTACTTAGAATGGAACAGTCTGCTTCCCTAATACTAATTAATTTTAGTCCTCTTTCTCCCTTAATGAGAAATGAAAGCAGAGGTAATTTTTCAGGGTAAGGATGAAATGTTAGGTGTCATGAGGCAGTCACAAGTGGCTGTCATTTGATACTTTTCAAACTCAAGTATTTATAAACTGGAAACACTTTCTCCTTCCCACTTCTTTCTCTCTCCTCACACTGACATGGTAACCATGTTCACCCAAAACAGATGACAGACGAAAATGTTAATTTGAGAGATTGTATTGACATCTCTCTGGGGGAAAAAAAAACAAGTTTGAAAAGTTACTGATATATGGTGCCAGGCATTTTGATGCCTTTTGCCATAAAGCAGAACAGCGTATTCTCAAGTATATGCAATCTGTTTCAAAGTTTTATTTATTCATCTGATATCTGGCTGTTAAAGGAGAGTCACAATTGAACAATGGACTCACACTCTGAAAGGCCAGGCTACTACTCCCGCATTTCCACTGCAACCTCCTGATGTGAGAATTTTGACATTTCTATTTTGATACAGTCATGTTAAGGCAGCCTCATTGACACAATCTGTCAAAATATAAATTCACTGTTTTGTATTGCCAAGTAATTCCTGTGACCCATCTCTCTCACTCAGTATTTAACCCTTCCGCTGATTACAGGGCACTTTCATCTCCTAACTGATCCATTGTTTATGTTTGCAAAAGTTCTTAAGTTAATCTCATTCTTAGAAGAAACCAAAAGTTGCTTTAATTTTAATCTTTGAGAAGCAGTTTGGCCCCTGAAGTTTGCTTATTGTCTATCCCCCAAACAATCATAAAAAAGAAGCATGTATACTTTACCAAATCGCAAGACGACTGTCAGAGAGTTCATTGAGACTTCCTGGGTTCTTAGGAATGGACAATAAGAGAACATATTTTGGAGGTCTGCCAAAAGAAAAAAAAAAAAAAAGCTGTCCATGTTCTAGATTTTCAAACAAAAAACAAAGAACCATTATCAAGCAGAGAAATCAATTCATTAATTAAAATAAAGGAACAATATTATATGCAGAATAGTCAGGATTCACATGAATTCTCAGGGATTGACTGAATAATTAATACCTTGTTTAGCATGATTAAGTCACCCTTTCTGGGATGAGTTAGGCAGATATACAACTCCCACTTTATGTGATTTTGCCTATGTAGCAGGTTTGAATTTTACTCAGTCATGCCACCCAGGTGTGCATAAAGTGCTAATTTCTTTATATTTAAGTTAAGCTTTTCTTTAACACACAAGTCCCTATATTTGCTAAATTGGGTGAAGTCATGATACCTCATCACTTCCAGCCTTCAGGTATCCAGTTATCAAAACTGCCATTGTTCTCCTCCTCCCAATTACATGTCCTGCTCCCAGCCACCTGCCCTCTCACTCACATCTACATTCACCTCAGTGGTCTGGAGATGTGCTGGCTACTCTCCACACACCTGTGGGGCCGAGCAGACCACGCCATGTACAAACCAACATTATGAATGTGGGCAAAGATGGTCACGTGCCATATCAGTTAACAAACGACGTTGCAGCCATCAGGCTATCAGCCACTGCAACCCCCACCCAAAGCCCACCCCAACGCCTCCAGAAGGGATTCAGGATGGAGAAAACAGGATACTGGCCCTAGATAGTTAAGGCGCACTATCAAAGGATGGGTTTCAATGAACCCAAACTCTTGCATCTTCTCATGTATAGAAAAGTGCTAAATTCATCACCTCGAAATGCCCATTTTTTCTTTAATGATCATGCACTGGAGAAGGAAATGGCAACCCACTCCAGTGTTCTTGCCTGGAGAATCCCAGGGACTGGGGGGCCTGGTGGGCTGCCGTCTATGGGGTCACACAGAGTCGGACACGACTGAAGTGACTTAGCAGCAGCTGCAGTCTTTTGCTTTTTCAACTACTTTGTTTTTGTTGTAAAAACTCCTATACATCCTGACTCCTCCCTTATCTCTTCAAAACAGTCCCTCAAAACTATCTGAGAGGCTACATCCTGGCTTAAGTCCTTGGTATGTCTGCCAAATAAAACATAATTCTCAACTTTTAGGTTGTGTTTTCCTTTTTTCCCTGTTGACAAGCAGATATAGAAATAAGAGAGAAAGAAAACAAACAAACAAAAAAAACCATGGGGGTTGGGTAACATAAAAAGAAAAGCAGGCATTTGGAAAGTGGCTGAGTCAGGCTAAAGGGCAGAGACTAGACATTCTTGACCCTGTGGCTGAAGCTTCCAGGGCCTCCCCCAGGACCTGATCTTTCATGCTTCCTGAGGCCAGATTGTTGGATTTTCCCTCCATCTGTGGCCACACTACTTAACTCTGAACTACTGTGAGTGGGAACAACTTGAATCTCTATTGTTTGAAACCATAAAAAACAAAAAGAAAAAAGAGACATAAAACACTTAGGATATCTACCTTGAAAGAAAAGCAGTTTCTGAAAAACAGCAAGTCATTTGTTCCATGTAGTCACCTAAAATTGTCCTTATAGAATAGTCTCCAGATCTACCTGCCAACAAATGTGTGGTGGCTCAGATGGTAAATAACCTGCCTACAATACAAGAGACCAGAGTTTGATCCCTGGGTTGGGAAGATCCTCTTGAGAAAGAAATGGCAACCCACTCCAGTATTCATGCCTGGAGAATTCCACAGACAAAGGGGTCTGGTAGACTACAATCTGCGGGATCCCAGTGAGTCAGACATGACTGAGCAACTTTCACACATTTTCCGTGTTACACATGAGAGAAATTTCAAATAGTTGTCTCATCTATAAAATATTTTTTATCCAATTCAGACAAAAGTATACAAATAATATCAATTTTAGGGATGTTTTTCAAGCTAGAATCAAGATTTCCAAGAGAAATATAATAACCTCAGATATGCAGATGACCCCACCCTTATGACAAAAAGTGAAGAGGAACTGAAGAGCCTCTTGATGAAAGTGAAAGAGGAGAGTGAAAATATTTGCTTAAAACTCAACATTCAGAAAACTAAGATCATGGCATCCACTCCCATCACTTCATGGCAAATAGATGGGGAAACAATGGAAACAGTGAGAGACTTTATTTTCTTGGGCTCCAAAATCACTGCAGATGGTGACTGCAGTCATGAAATTAAAAGATGCTTGCTTCTTGGAAGAAAAACTATGACCAACCTAGACAGCATATTAAAAAGCAGAGACATTACTTTGCCAACAAAGGTCCATCTAGTCAAGGCTATGGTTTTTCCAGTAGTCCTGTGTGGATGTGAGAATTGGACCACAAAGAAAGCTGAGCAGTGAAGAATTGATGCCTTTGAACTGTGGTGTTGGAGAAGACTCTTGAGAGTCCCTTGGACTGCAAGGAGATCCAACAAGTCAATCCTCAAGGAAATCACTCCCGAATATTCATTAGAAGGACTAATGCTGAAGCTCCAATACTTTGGCCACCTGATGCGAAGAACTGACTCATTAGAAAAGACCCTGATGATGGGAAAGATTGAAGGCAGGAGGAGAAGGGGACGACAGAGGATGAGATGGTTGGATGGCATCACCAACTTGATGGACATGAGTTTGAGCAAGCTCCGGGAGTCGGTGATGGACAGGGAGACCTGGCATGCTGCCAGGTCCATGGGCTCGCAAAGAATAGGACATGACTGAGAGACTGAACTGAACTGAATTGGGGATATTTTTAAAGTCAGTTTGCCATTATTCAACCTTACTAAAGCCATTATGGCTCAGACAGTAAAGAATCTGCCTGCAGTGCAAGGAGACCTGGCTTCTATCCCTGGGTCGGAAAGAGTCCCTGGAGAAGGGAATAGCTACCCCTTCCAGTGTTCTATCTGGAGAATTCTATGGAGAGAGGATCCTGGTGGACTACAGTCCTTGGGATCCCAAAGAGTCAGACAAGACTGAGTGACAAATACTTTCACTTTCAGATGTATATATAACCTATTCTTTGAATACCTTAGATTAATTTTGTAACTTTATTAATATTTCAGTAACATTTCCATATTCCATTTATATATTTTTAAATATTCCTCACTTCCTGAGTTTTAAGGTTTTACAATTATATCAAGTTGAATATTAACATCCACTGGATATTAACTATAAGATTCTGTACAAACGTCATTATTATTGTTACTAAAATGTGGTTCCTGTCCCACAATTTTATTTACAATAATACAAACTACCATATTCCTTTAGATGTTTATAAATATCTTAATGACTTTTAAATTGAGAGGTATTTTCAGAAGCCTTTGGACACAAGATAAATGCATAACTGGTGAGAAAAGAATTAGAATTCTTGTATCATCCTTGTTACTTGAATGTCTGGTTTAAGCATTTCTATATCTGACACACTAATTTAGCTACAATATAGCGAAACCAGCATTGTGGTAATGGAATATTGATTGTACAGTGTTCAAAGACAAAGAACTTATGTTGTTGTACTTTTTATACATGCATGATAGTGCAGCCCAATATCCGTGTCAATATCTTCACAAAATGCACTCACTACCACTGTGCTCAATTACGGAATAGCCAATCTTTTGATTAAACACTTTATCTTACATAAGCCTAAAATTTAAGTAACCATGCTGGACTGGTAGAGTTCAGTACAAAAACACAGTGAAAATATACTTAACAAGTTCATTATTTTTCTAGTTTTTATTACCAAGATTTGTATTCTCATTATGATTATTTGAAAGAACTTTCTCAAATAGATTTTAATCTCACAGGGATCAAATATTAACCACATGTAGTCCATTTCCCAGCACACAAAAAAATGAGTAGAAATTTTATCAAGGTGCTGAAATATAATTTTAAAAAGAATCCTTCCTATGGGATCAGTTTTATGGATATAGTACTGATGCTTTTTTTAGAAATAAATTAGTCATGAAGAAATCTTATTTTTATTCACTTGGAAATGCAAACATAAGACCAAATGAGAATTTTAAGTAGAAACCAGAAGGTAATCTTGGCATCAAGATCAACAAGTCTTTATTAGAATGTTGTTTTGAGAGAATTAAGCAGTGAGGATGAGGAACAGGAAATTGTACCTTTACAAATTTGAGAGTTGAAACAGTCATTAAAATCTAAACCAACTGCCATTCAAAATTCCAACATCCCTGACAGATATTTATTCAATATCTACTTGAATATCTTCAGGACAGCTGTTCTGTTAAAAGGTTGTATCTTATATTGGGACAAAATCTACTTCTTTCTCTTAAGCTCATCTCCTATACCACAGGTGAGAGTCTAAAAGGTACAACTTTTCTAAAGTTTATTCTGGCAAAACAAATCACGGAACTCTAAAATGTACCTATTCCTTGGGCCTGTAGTTCTAGGGCTTTTACCTAAGGAAATAAGTTATATACAAGGAATATATACAAATTCCATATACGTGTGTGTACATAGTTGCTTCAGTCATGTCCAGCTCTCTGTGACACTATTGACTGTAGCCCACCATGCTCCTCCATCTATGGGATTCTTCAGGCAGGGATACTGGAATGGGTTGCCATTTCCTGCTCCAAGAGATCTACCCTATCCAGGGATCAAACTCACATCTCCGCGTCTCTGGCACTGCAGGAGGATTCTTTACCCACTGAGCCATATGGAAAGCCCAAATCCATATATTTCTGTTGTTGTTGTTCTGTTGCTAAGCTGTGCCTGACTCTTTGAGACCCCATGGACTGCAGCATACCAGGCTTCCCTGTCCTCACTATCTCCTGGAATTTGCTCAAATTCATGTCCATTGAGTCAGTGATGCCATCTAACTATCTCATCCTCTGCCTCCCACTTCTCCTTTTGTCTTCAATCTTTTTCAGCATCAAAGCCTTTGATTGTGTGGGTCACAATAAACTGTGGAAAATTCTGAAAGAGATGGGAATAGCAGACCACCTCTGAGGTTATTGATATTTGAGGTTACTGACAAGCTGGAAGCAAGATTGCCAGGAGAAATATCAATAACCTCAGATATGCAGACTACACCACTCTCATGGCAGAAAGTGAAGAAGAACTAAAGAGCCTCTTGGATGAAAGTGAAAGAGGAGAGTGAAAATGTTGGCTTAAAGCCAAACATTCAGAAAACTAAGATCATGGCACCCGGTCCCATTGCTTAATGGCAAATAGATGGGGAAACAGTGGAAACAGTGACAGACTTTGTTTTGGGGGGCTCCAAAATCACTGCAGATGGTGGCTGCAGCCATGAAATTAAAAGACGCTTGCTCCTTGGAAGGAAAGTTATGACTAACCTAGACAGCATATTAAAAAGCAGAGATATTACTTTGCCAACAAAGGTCTGTCTCGTCAAGGCTATGGTTTTTCCAGTAGTCACGTACGGATGTGAGAGTTGGACTATAAAGAAAGCTGAGTGCCGAAGAATTGATGCTTTTGAACTGTGGTGTTGGAGAAGACTTTTGAGAGTCCCTTGGACTGCAAGGAGACCAACCAGTCCATCCTAAAGGAGATCAGTCCTGAATGTTCATTGGAAGGACTGATGTTGAAGCTGAAACTAATACTTTGGCCACCTGATGCAAAGAGCTGACTCATTTGAAAAGACCCTGACGCTGGGAAAGATTGAGAGCAGGAGGAGAAGGGGACAACAGAGAATGAGATGGTTGGATAGCATCACCAATTCAGTGGAGATGAGTTTGAGTAAACTCTGGGAATTGGTGAAGGACAGGGAGGCGTGGTGTGCTGTAGTCCATGGGGTCGCAAAGAGTCGTACACAACTGAGCGATTGAACTGAACTGAACTGAACTTTCTCAACATCACAGTCTTTTCCAATGAGTCGACTCTTCACAGTAGGTGGCCAAATTATTGGCTCTTCAGCATCAGTCCTTCCAATGAATACTCGGGGTTGATTTCCTTTAGGATTAACTTGTTTGATCATCTTGCAGTCTTAAGGATTCTCAAGAGTCTTCTCCAGCATCACAATTCAAAAGCATCAGTTCTTTACTTTTCAGTTTTCTTTACGGTCTAACTCTCACATCTGTACATGACTACTGGAAAACACTATAGCTTTGACCATGCAGTCCTTTGTTGGCAAAGTGATGTCTTTGCTTTTTAATATGCTGTTTAAGTTTGTCACAGATTTCCTTCCAAAGACCAGGCATCTTTTAATTTCATGGCTGCAGTCACTGTCTGCAGTGATTTAGGGGCCCAAGAAAATAAAATCTGTCACTGCTTCCACCTTTTCCCCTTCTATTTGCCATGAAGTGATGAGACTAGATGCCATGATCTTAGTTTTTTAGTACATATATGAAATTTCTTGTAAGGTATTTATATATATAAGGAATTTCTTTTATTTGTTACTTATAAAAGTAAAAATTTGGAAACAAACTACTGTTTGAAAATGGAGAATTGTTAAACTATGATTAATCCATACAATAAAAGCAATGCAGTCACCAAAAATCATGTAGTAGATAAACACAGTCACAAAATATTTTAATGAAATAATGTATATAAAGTGCTTAGTAAAACTTTCTGCAACAGAGGAAACAAAAAATACATATTAATTTTTATTATTATTTTTAAATTTAGAAATGAAGCATATTCAATATAGAACTTATTTAAAATGTATATATGAACAATTATTAAAATATGACAAAATATTAATAAAATTTGTGCTAAAGTGGTGAGATTAGAAGAGATTATAGTTTTTGCTCCCTTGTCTTTCTATAGTTTCAAGGTTTTTGCATTAAGTATGCCTTTAGTTTTTGCAATCTAAAACTAACTGCTATTTTAATAGACTTATTTCTCTAATACTTGATAAATACCTACTTTATGCCAAATACCAATGAACAGGCTTACTTGTTGTTACATAACAATGCTATATACTGATTGTGAAAGTATTTGTAAATACACACACATATATGTAAATATATATGTATAAAATAAGTACCAAAAAGAAAAAACTAAACAGGAATAATATACCAACTTTATGAAGGTTGAGGCTTCTGGAAAGGAAGAGAAGACAGTAAGTTTGTAGAAGATTAGAAAGAAATGTAAATTGTGTCCATAAAGTTTTATTTCTTTTAAAAATAAAGGAAAATATCTAAAACAAATGGTAGGATGCTACCATTTTTCCATTATGGGGAGTAAGTATGATCATTCTGGGTTCCTTTTTTAAAAAGATTAACAGTATAATAAAATGTAAAACTTTTAGCAATAAATAAAACAAATACTGCACTATAATAAGAATTATAAAAAGAAATGAACATGAAAATTATGTGTTCTATGACTAAACAAGTCCACTCCAACTTAAATGAGTCCATATGTTTACCAAAAAACACATTTAAAAATGCTTATTGCAACTTTGCTCATAATAGTGCAATACTGGAATGCATGTGTCCATTAACTGTTCAATGGATAAATAAACTGTTAACAACTTAAGTGAAATATTTAAATCTCATAACATTCACCCAACTTAAAATGTACAATTCAGTGATTTTTAGTAAATTTACAAAGTTGCAGTAAGATCCTTCATGTTACTTTAGAGTTAATTCCTGTTTCCTCCTCAAGAGGAAGCAACTACTAATCTACTTTCTTTCTCTATAGATTTGCTTACTTGTGGTAATTTCTTGCAACTAAAGCAAATTATGGTACAATCTTATAAAGAAAAACATATAGCTACACTCAATAATAATGATGAACTATCAGAAAAATATTACACTTAAGTAGCCACACAAACAAAAACATTTTATGCTATATTGTTTCCATTTATAGAAGTTCAAGAAGAGCAAACACAATTATGTGATGACAAAGGTCAAAATAAAGTTATCTTTAGGACAGGTATTGACTTGGAATGGAAAGCTACTGAAGTGCTGGAAATACTCTGCATGCTGACCTGGGAGGTGACTGTATCGGTATACACAGATGTGAAGATTAAAAATCATTTCACTTAAAATTTAAGATCATTTTATTCTTATTTTATGCCTTAATAAAAAATTTTGAAGAAATACAGTACCCTCACACATACCAATTCTTCTTAAATCCTCATTTACCTCATTATTTATCCCCTCCCATTTCATTTACATTTATAATACATCACTGCCAAGTTCAAACATGAATGTTCTGAGAAATGTTACCAAAGCCATTGAGATATTTAGTTAAAAGACCCAAGAAAAGACAAAGCTAATGACACAAACTCACCTTCTCTCTTCTCTACTAGTCTATATTTCTGAAGTGATGTGTTATCATAATGGATATCTGATTGAGAAGAGGAAATGGGTTTATGAGGATAATAAAGCAACAGTGAAAGCAGAATGACACACCCACTTTAGCTGAAAATAGTGTTACAACCAGCACCACAGCCAAATTGTTATGTCTTTCTTTAAAAAAAAAAAAGAGGAAAAAAAAGAAGAAGGAAAGGAGGAAGTAATAAAGGACTTGCCATCCAAGCTGTTCAATTGCTTAAATTTTTACATGCCTTTTTAAAAGTGTGAAATGTATCATGTAAAAAGATTTTTTAAAAAAATTGAAGGATTTTTCCTTTTGAAAGTCACATTTAACATCTTAAAGTGGTAACACGCATTTTACTACTCTGATTTTAAAAGACTAGGGTTTGAACGTTACTATCTGGTATTCAAAAATCAGCAGTGTAAAAAGAGGAGTAACAGCTCTGTGGTTTCTATGCCCTGGATAGTGTGCTTCAAGAGTAAGTCAATCATGGTAACCCAGCACCACAAACCCATCTCTAAATAGACCGCTTAACCACAGGGCAATGACACCATCTACTGCATGACCACATTCTCTAGGGAATTCCAGCCATTTGGAACCATTTAATCAATCCCTATCACAACACCTGTGTTTGACAATTTGCATCTTAAAGAGCTACTACTGTTCACCGGAGGAGGCTGTGGAGAGCATAGTTTAGTGACCCACCCAACTCTTAGCATCACTTCAAAATCATTCTTTAATGATACAGCCATTTTCAGAAAAGACTTACACAATCGATCAGTAGCAAATCAGAAAATAATTCTCAGGCCCTTTTATTAGAGTATTATCTCACAGTTTCAAAATCATGTTTTTTCCTCACCCTATTCCTATTTATCCAGATATCAAAGTATAAAATCAAGCCATCAGCATCTACTCAAAAATAATAATCTTGAGCATCTGCAAGACTGTGACTTTACTGAGGTATTAATCAAAAATCTTTCAGTTGCAAGTGACAAAAAAAGCAGTAACAATTTAACCTCATTTTTTAAAGCTAATTTCTTAGGTAAATATCTATGAGTCGAGGGTTTAGTACTCATTTCAGGCTTAGCTAGATTCAGGTCCCCACTGCTCCACCTCACCTCTTTCTCCTCTTCTTTCCAAGTTGATCTCAATTTCTTTTACAGAAGAAGTAAAGAACATGACTTTAATAAGCTCTAACTGACATTTTCAATACAGTTTATCATCCAAAAGAAAAAGTAACCCTCCCTTCCCCAACACACCAATTCAAAGGCTGATATATCACATTTTAAGAAAAGCTTATCCTAGTTTTGAATCATGACTATCATTGAACAAATCATGAAGACCAAGAGAGAGAAACATGTAATCTAATTGGCTGTTCTGGTTATACACCCATCCCTGATGCCGAAAAGAGAGAGCACCCAGAGGACTACATGGAGCTGAGGGGAGGATATTTCCCCAAGGAAAACTGGTGGGCCGGTACAGAAGGAAGAAGAAATGGTGAGGAAGCCAAAACAGCAGATGTCTACTGCTGTCATCACACTTACGAGCCAATTCTTTCCATGTACTCAGCAAAGGTTTTCTGAAAAACAAAATGTGTAAATCTGGTCTTCTTCAGTATTGCAAAATATTACTGTAGTGGGCCTTCAAAAAAGTTGAAAGTCATTTGAGACATTTAAATGCAGGGGTGGGGGGGAAGTACTTTCATTGTTTCATACACTTGAGAGTAAAAATTATGAAAATCCCCATAGGAAAAAGTTATTTCTGTGCCCATCCTGAATACGTTTTTAGCAATTGAATTGACCAACCCATTTAAACATGAATATTTTGACTTGGTTGTAGCAAAATGATAACCAGGATATGTAAAAATACTGGGGTTTCTTATTTGTTTCAATGATGTGTAAAGTCAAATTGATGCCTCTAAGCCTTATCCTATCTGCCAACTTTGCTACATCTGATGAAGTTGAGAGTTAGATAAAGCTGAAAGATGGGCTGAGAGTATCTGTTTTATACCATATTGATGGTCAAAAACATGAGAAACTAAAAAACTAGAAAGAAATCTGGATAAACATTTCTATAACTATAAACTTGGGATGTCAAAATATTTCTAAAGCAAAATATGAAGGCCAAAACCCATAAACTAAAGACAGATATATTCACCTGCAACAGTGAACATAGTCATTAACAAAATTACAAGAAAATGGGAAATTAGTTTAAAAATATTAAGAACACATATCATGGACAGAGGCTTCATATTTTTAATATAATACAAATTTAATTACATTAAAGTACTAATGTATTTTAAAAATCAATAAAAGGTAAATGCAGCAAAAGAAAAATGGTCAAGAAATACGTACAAGTAACTCCAAAAGAAGTAAAAGAAAAAATATAGCCCATTGACATGTGAAGAGATATTCAGATTCATTATTGATTAACTGTTAATCAAAGAAATTAAAATTAAATGTTAGCTTACTTATAATGGAAAATATTAAAACACTTAATAACACCCACTGCTGTTTTATGTTTAGATTGGGATAGCCTTTCAGAAAAGCCATTTAGCACTATATATGATTTTAACTTTTTTTTTTTTTTTCCAGCATGATTTCTTTTTTTTTTTTATTTTATTTTTAAACTTTACATAATTGTATTAGTTTTGTCAAATATCAAAATGAATCCATCACAGGTATACATGTGTTCCCCATCCTGAACCCTCCTCCCTCCTCCCTCCCCATACCATCCCTCTGGGTCGTCCCAGTGCACTAGCCCCAAGCATCCAGTATCATGCATCGAACCTAGTGTATATTCCCCTTGGCCCAGTATTCCCGCTTCTGAAATTTATACCAAAGGGTAAAACAATGGAACCATGCGAAAAGATTATGAGTGTATATATGTGTGCATTTGAGTGTATATGTCTGAGACTATGTTTTGCAAAAGTACTATAGAATAACGAACAACTTTAACTCCCTAAATGCTCGCTAACAAGGAATTAATTAAATAAGCTGAAATTTGTCTCTAAGATGGATCATCAAAAAATATTAATTGACAGTGTTGATCTCTATGTGGAGACTTAAAAAGATACTCCTGTTTTTTAGGTAACGTTAGCCTTTTCTTTGCCAACCTCAACTATTTTTTAAATATACACATGACTATGAGATCAAGATTCAGACCACATATTTCCATGCATGTTTCTCACCCCTTCTTTGGGACCATTGTTTTTTATTTAAATTCTTTGTGGGGAGAGCACATTTCTCACCACCAGCAGAGTTTTCTTCATGGCCAAAATCCACAGACATCCAGGTCACTTAAATCCTCTAAGCAAAATGGTACAAAATGGCAAGCATGCACAATTTTCCTTGCCAGAGGATATGAAACACTGAATTTTGCAGAATATTTTATGCA
Source organism: Bos indicus x Bos taurus (assembly GCF_003369695.1). Classification (NCBI taxonomy): domain Eukaryota; kingdom Metazoa; phylum Chordata; class Mammalia; order Artiodactyla; family Bovidae; genus Bos; species Bos indicus x Bos taurus. The sequence goes on from NC_040084.1 coordinate 31,625,772, forward strand.
ACTGATTCTATCCTAGTTGTGAAGCATATAAACTATCTCATAAGATAAAATAGTTATGACCAAGCTCTAGAGACAATAATTCAGCTTATTAATCAAATCTTTCCAGAATAGGGGAAAATATTCATATGACTTATGACCACAAAACTCCCAAAAGGCAATACTAAGGATATAATCTACGGGTCTTTTGACCCGTGGGACACAGCGGGTGGGGAGGATCTAGATTACCAAACAATATAAATGATGTGTTCTCATTTTTACTTTTTTAAGTGTACATATGTGAAATGTATTAGCAATGATCATAGCTGAGTGGTACGATTACACTTGATTTTTCTTTTCTCTTTACATAACTCATAGTTTGTATGAATCTTTTATGGTTACAAATAGCACTATTCTTTTTAAGTTGTTTTCTTTTTTTTTTTTTTAGTTTTCCTTGGAGGTGGGGGAATCACCTTATTGGTTAATTTGTAGAACTCATTAAAATATACCCTTGTCAAAACAATTATAAGCTAAAACTATTGGTATTTCATATATTCTTTAGGACAAGTCTGTTCACCTTTTATAGCCATGGCTTCATTTGCTAGGCCAGAACTTCCTAAACTTCTATGATATTTGTTGTTATCACATAAATATATATGAGAAACACTAGAATTTTAAGTAGGTTTCATTGCTTCAGAACTTTTCAGACTATTAAATACACTAACATAATATGTGGTAGTGGTTATGTCTCTAAGTCATGTCTGACTCTTGCGACCCCATGGACTGTAGCCTGCCAGGCTCCTCTGTCCATGGGATTCTCCAGGCAAGAATACTGGAGTGGCTTGCCATTTTCTTCTCCAGGTAATCAACATAATATGCAATTCCTCCCAAATTTATTTTGCTCCAGGTTTTTTTTTAAGGAAGTATCTCACAGTATTAATGTTCCAAGGAACAGAGTTAAGCAAATATTCTGATCTTCCTAACCTCCACACAACTCTATTTACAATTGGGTCCCACCAGTGGTACAATTTACTTCTCCGCCTAGAGACAGAGTTCACCTCATTTTCTCAGCCAGTCCTGATTAACCCAAGATCATCAGTGACCTTTGTTGTAAAGCTGGAAATGGAATCCTTTTTTCCATTCCTTGTTTTACTATGCCAGTCCTCAAATTCTGACAAGCTGGACTTTGACATCTTTGAAGGAGTCTTCTTCCTGAGTTTTTTTTCCTATTGTCTTGGCATTCTCGTTGAGTTTCCTTTGCAGCTGTTGTTGCATTGTTAGCTTCCTTTTCCCATTTTGCTTTTCAAATGTTGATTTTCCTTGGAGATTCTGTCTGGCAAATAAGCTTTGGACTCCAAACACTCCCTGGGTGATCTAATTTTCACCTATTATTTTAATAGGCAGCTCTAATAAGTACATGATCCATAGATCATAACCTTCAGCCCAAACCTTTCTTAGTAGTTTACAAAACTACCCTCCTTAACACTCCTCCTGGAAGTCCCAGGACACATCAAAACAAATATATTCAAAACTGAAAAAGCTTTATCTCTCCCCATGTGACATTGGTGCCTACATTAGCAAAGATGTCACTTGTCCATGTAGGTTCCAGCAGCTTCACTTACCTCTCTGCCTCACTACCAAGCCTTATTAATAATCAATTACTGTTGATTCACCTGCTTAATATCTCCCCAAAATTCTACTCCTCTTCATCACTATGGTCATTATCTTAGTTCTTATCACTTTCATTTGCCACTGAAATTATTAGTCTCCCAATTTGTATCTATTTCAATGCTAACACTCAATAAAAATATGGTGAATGAATGATTTTCCTTAAGTCTTGCCCGTCCAATCCACTATCTCCTCTGTGACATGGTGATCATACTAAGGCTTAAACTGGATCATTTCGTCTCACTCTGAAGGGTAAATCCTGCCCCAAAGAAAAATAAAAATTGCATTAGGCACACCAATTAATGAGTTGACTCTTACACACCTCCCTAGCCTCACCTATCACCACTCTCCGCTCAAAGCATGTCCTCCAGCCAGTGATACTGAATCTGCACAGCTTCTTAAATGGTACCAGAATCATGTTTCTCCTCTTTCTTTTGTCCTCCCCCAACCTCATGTGAACCTAATTCTTACTCAGCATTCAGGATTCAAAATGGATGTCACCACTTTGCGAAATCTCCCAATTAGCCAATATTGAGGTAGGTGTCCTTTCTATAAGACTCTATAGCACTGTATTCTTTCCTCTATTATTACACACCTCACACTGATGAGTTGTTTCCTGGTGACTTGACTGTAGTATCCTTAAGGCAGGATCTATGAATTATGCATCATCTCATGCTCAAGAATAGCTTGGGATCTGACACATAGAAAGCAACTCAGATTTAAGGTCCTCATCTATATAATGGGGGAGATTGTCTTACCAAATTTACAGTTATCAGAAGACCAAATACAGAGCTGCCAAATAAAATACACAAAAACTGGTTAAATTTGAATTTCAGGCACACAAGGAATAACTTTTAGTATAAGTATGTGCCATGCAATATTTAAAACATATTTACACTAAAATTGTATTTGTTATATATCTGGAATTCAAATTTAACTGCATGCTCTTTTTTTGTTGTTGTTAATCTTGCAACCTTAATCAAATATGATTATATATAGATGAAAGTGCTTTACAGTCTATAAACATTTCTATACGAATGTAAGCAAATATAAACTCTTCCTCTCAAAATTCATTACACCTTTGAAATGAATAATGAAAGATGTTTCCACGTCAAGCCTCTGTGATTTTCATCCATAATTGACATATCTTGCTATATGAATGTATTTGCTCTTCCCAAATTAAACAATATTATTCTTGAAAATAAAAGTACATTTCTTGGGGAAATATGGTTAATTCAGGGCTACCAGATACCCAGATGCAACCTGATCACTTAAAATGATCATTACATAGAAGAAGAATGGGAGCAAGAGAAGAGAGGGAGGGAGGAAGGGAGAAAACGAGAGAAAATTACAACTGTGTTTGTATCAAGTAATTTCAAGAGGAAAATCCCTGGGGCTAACTCTTCTTTTAACACTATTTCTACATTTACTACCATACATTTACTGATCTACTGATTACTCTTTTCCACACTGATTAACCTAAATAAATTAATGAAACATCAGTTTTCTAATTACCTGCTTGATTTAAAATGTAAGAACCATTATAAATGTAAACTAGAAAAATCTCTGTCCTGGAAAGAGCTAAGATCCCTAGTTTTTCAACTATTATTCTTACCAGCTGGGTGACAGGCTGTGTCTGTCATCTTCTTTTTTTCTCATCTTTAAAAATGACAGTATATGCAAGTGATTGCTAAATTTTTGCTTAGATCTAACAGTGAAATTTTATGAACTATTCATTGATATCACCATGCAATAGACATTAGAAGAAATAAAATATGTTTTAAAATGTCCTTTTTGAGTATTAATTTATCAAATGAAACTTTATCCAGTGAAATTCACAACTCCCTTCTTCAATCTATTATAAGTATACAAGTTTAGGCCACCCACAGACAGCAAGTAATGCTACCAAAGTTTTAGTGGTGGCAGAATCATAATGCTTGAAATTTCAATAAAAGTACAAGAGATCCACACTGGTGATGTTCAGACAGAAGAACATGTCTCCTCCCCCTTCTCCTCTTCAATCTTCCAGGAGGGGAGAGAAAGAAGACACTAATTTGGAACTGAGCTTGAATGTCACAAGTGCAGGACATTAGGAACAAGGACAATTACCAGAATCACTGGACTGGAAGAGATTTAAGAAATCATCCTAGACAGACACAAATCACCCCTGGGAAACTGATTCCCTTGCAAGTTGCAAAGTTAAAGCACAGATGTTCCTGTTTTGCACATACCAACATCACAGAGGAGGCTCCCTGAAAGACAACTAACCTTAAGTATGTGAGTGAAGTAAACATAGTTTGCTCTGCTCATTCTTCTCGTATCTTTTTTTTGCCCTCACTCACTGAGCCCCACAAGCTCTCAGAATATTTGGGCTGGTGATCAGGAAAGTCTTAGGCTTCCCTTGTGGCTCAGCTGGTAAAGAATCTACCTGCAATACAGGAGACCTGGGTTCAATCTCTGGTTTGGGAAGATCCCCTGGAGAAGGGAAAGGCTACCCATTCCAGTATTTTGGCTTGGACAATTCCATTTAACTTTGTTCAATGTGGGAGACCTGGGTTCGATCCCTGGGTTGGGAAGATCCCCTAGAGAAGGAAATGGCAACCCACTCCAGTATCCTTGCCTGGAAAATCTCATGGACACAGGAGCCTGGTGGGCTGCAGTTCATGGGGTCGCAAAGAGTCGGGGACTACTGAGCAACTAACACTTGCTTGCTTACTTACTTCAGGAAAGTCTGGGGAAGGTTTCTAAGGTGGTTGGGGTGATTCCTGGGAAAGAGATGGAGTCAGCTAGTAAAGACAAAGAACATTTGAGGGAGATGTTGACTGTTTGAGAGACTGTTCACCTCCTTTGCTTCTGCTGAGTCTTGCAACCTCCCTGTTGTAGAACATGGCCCTCCTCCCCATGATTGCACTTAACAGGGAAATGCCATCTTCCTCAACAGTCCTGCTTCTTGGGCCATCATGATTGGCCCAGGTGGAAAATGACATCAGATGGGCCAATCATATTCTTTCTTCATGATTTTCTCAATTTCCTTCAATTAGAAGGAAAAGAATGTCGAGTCTTCAGTTCTTTGATGGTGAAGCAAGGAAAATGTCAGGCAACAAGCTTTTTGCAGCCATATTCAAGGCCACAGGGAAGAAGTGAAGTCGCAGAAGAGAGAACTCAGCCAACAAGCAGACAAAAGCAGAGATCACTGGCAGCTGGAGGGAGTCCTTGCTCTATCTGAGGCTGGGTTGCACTTGTATTCCTGCCCTTCTCTGCTTTGCTCAATTTACGTGACCTGACAACCCCTCCTCTTCATTCTCTGGGGTTTTTGCAAGAAACTTCAATGATGATATTAAAGACTGAGGGAATAATATCAACTAAGGCAAGAAGCAGTGGCATAACCACTAAAAAGTCTAATCTGGGTCCGCAATCTCTGACTCTCTCCAAAAGACTGGGAATATATGCCATACTATAATAAGGTAGCCAGAGTATGCTTTTTTCTAAGGATTTATGGCATCATTAATTTGGGAGAGGTCTTTACATGAGCAGAATAGCAAAGTCTGAATTATGGCAGGAAAACTTTGATAAGTACAGTAATGTATTTGGTATTGATTATACTCTCATGGATATTTGATCTGGAATTTATAATTTGGCTATTCAACAGTTCAGGAGGGTGGGGCTTAAATTGTACTGTGCAGTAGACAGAATTATGAACTACCCACGGGCCACTTGCTAGAGCTGACTTCACAGTCTGTGTTCTGAGAAGAAATATGCATGCTTACTCGGGCTCAGGAAACTGCCTGATAAAGCCTTCCTTCTGGAGATTCACAATGCATATTAACACATAAGAACAGAATCAGTAAATAAATCTGCTTAATTTTGTGTAACAGTTAAATAAGCAAACTTATTTGTACAGGGAAATATTTGTTTTATTTTTCTCACACTGAACAAACCTCAAAGCAGTTTGCCCTTCACATCAGTTTGTATTTAATACCAGTAAGGGAAGCTTACATATTAAAATATTAGATATGACTAATATTTTAGGTAGTTCCCCTTCCTCTCTAGTCATTGAGACTCAATGGAAAATTAGATTATGTGTTCCAATACCATAAAATCACAGGCAGATTTTAAAGAGCCTCCAGTAAATTTCCTTTCTATTCAAGTACATTTTTTTCTTTACTTGTTAATGGTATTAAAACTTACCTGTGATTCATTGGGAATTTTATCTCTGATTTATACTAGAACCTTTAAAGCCCAAATGAGCCCACAGAATGCCTGAGGTATGGTGGTGTTAGCTTTGGCCCCAGAAGAAAAATGGAAAACAACAGGATTCATTCAGGAAGTATTAGATAAGAGAGTAAGCGCAAAGGCAGGTAAGGCAAGTAAGGGAAAACGTGGGTCCCAGATGTGGTAGTTAAGATGAAGACAGGGACATGGGTACAAAAGATTAAATAAATGCTAGCTGGCCAGCCTGGGAGGGGGTGAAAGAGAGCCATGGCTATGATGGAGTTTCTGGCCAGACTACCGTCTGTGTGGTGGACTGAAAATCAAGCAAGCAATTTCTCATTCCTGTCAGAAGCAGGAATTCAGGCCCAGTAAAGAGTCAGGGAAAGGAGAAATTCTCTCCTTCTTGCTGGGCCAACTCCTTTTTGATATCTTCTCACTGTCATACGATTCTAGAACATCAAGGGCATTTAAATCAGCACAAGGTGACAGAAACAAGAGCACAGAAGGAACCTTCTCATTCACAGATAAGCACGTCTACCCGAGCGTGGAGAATCGTTTAGAACCATCCGAAACCAAATGAACTGTCAATACACACTGGATGAGAGCTAGCAGAGGCAAAAATTGTAGTCCGTCCTGCCTCACCTGGGCAGAATAAATACAAAATGAAATCTACTAGCAAGTACTGAAGATGCTTCAAACTGACAAGCTTGCTTTGATGATGTGAAGGATGAAGGATTAATTTTCTTTTAAAAAAGAGTTTGTCACATAATAGCCAGTAGTACTAAAGTGTTAGAAATAATGACAAATGGTTCATAAATAGATTAAGCAACTATATTAAATAAGGATTTTAAAAACCCATGAGGTGCCATCCTTTGCTAAACTGTACAAAATTTTATAATATTTTAATGACTTGACAGTATGATAATACAATCAGGATTTCTAGAATAAATCATTTCTGTTTTGCACTATTGAGAATATAATCCAAAACTTTTCATGAATTCTACTTGACTATATTCAAAAGGAAATGCCATATTCAACCATATCCAGAATATAATGGAAAAATTCTAGGGTAAACTCTAGAGTAAAGGTGTTTTCTTTATTATTTTCTAAATAAATCTTTTAAATATATTTAGTAAATAATTCGGAGAAGGCAATGGCACCCCACTCCAGTACTCTTGCCTGGAAAATCCCATGGATGGAGGAGCCTGGTAGGCTGCAGTCCATGGGGTTGCAAAGAGTCAGACATGACTGAGCGACTTCACTTTCACTTTTCACTTGCATGCATTGGAGAAGGAAATGGCAACCCACTCCAGTGTTCTTGCCTGGAGAATCCCAGGGACGGGGGAGCCTCATGGGCTGCCGTCTGTAGGGTCGCACAGAGTCAGACATGACTGAAGCGACTTAGCAGCAGCAGCAGTAAATAATTCTTCTTAAAAATATATATATATTGCATCCTTAGTTATTTTATGCTATCCTCAAAATTGCTTATATACTATCATGTTTTATCTCCTAAGTGATATCTTGATTTCCTAGGGAATGAATGATTGAAGTAAAAATGTATTCTGTTTTGTTAATGCTTTCCCATGAATTAGGTATATGTGTATGTATCTCATGTTGGAATCTCAGTTGCTTTCAACCTGCCATTATTCACACTTTATCAGAATAATACATTCTTTGTAAAATAATTTTACTTATTTTGTTGGCAATGCAGATTTAGGAATAACCTATTCTTTATCAGCTCCCAATAAGTTAAAACATATAATGACATTAAAGAGTAATTTGGATATTTTACTGACTTTATATTTTGGCAATGTTTCATGCCTCATTTGCCTGAAAACTCATTAGGTTAGTGCAACACCATGTTTTAATGCAATAGGTTCAGACTTATTTTCCCAAGTAAGTTGAGCCCTGCTTATTTTCTGTACTTTCATGCTTGAGTTAATAAATTGCAAAATTTCCCTCTTCTGTTTGCTCTGTTTTCCTTTATATACCATTTGTTGGAGGTTCTCTATTTTGAGAAAGAGGGAGGAGATGAAAAGTAAATTATCCCCTTGGGTTTGTGAAATAAAGTTTGCCTCTCTACAATCTGCAATCTCAATCATTTCTTATATTTGCTAAGCCTTCAATTTGTGACAAGTATATGCACTAAAACTAGCAGATCAACAAGGAAGAAACCAGAAAACAGCGATTGGAAGGGTGCCTGATGAAGACAGCAATGGAGATAACATCCTCTCAGCAAGTGTCATCACTAAGCAGTGAGGGTTTGAACACCAGGAAGGCAGGATACGTGGGCTTCCTTGGTGGCTCAGTGGTAAAGAATCCACCTGCCAATGCAGGAGACATGGGTTCAACCCCTGGGTCAGGAAGATCCCCTGGAGAAGGAAATGGCAACCCACTCCAGTATTCTTGCCTGGGAAATCCCATGGACAGAGGAGCCTGGTAGGCCATAGTCCATGGGGTCGCAGAAGAGTTGGACACAATTTAGCAGCAGAACAACACCAAGGCAGAGGACTTTACCCTGTCCCAGCACATGGTCCCAGGAGATCTGGGCCTTGGTTTCACAGCCCTACAGAGGGCATATTTTAAAAGACTGGGATGTATCTTGACCTTCTTCCTGGTCATCCAGCTTCATCTTTCTTATAATTAGATTTTGCTTGAACTTAACTCAAATATACTTTCTAACGGAGAAATTACTGAACCAGTCTAAATCAAAGTTTCATCTAAATGAGTCTTGTCATCTGGCCAGTGGTCTCATTCTGCTGAATTTAGGAGGCATCTGAGAGTTATCTTAATTATGAAAGCTCCACCAAGCTCTAATCATGACATATAAAAGTCAACTGCATCTCTTCTTAAGTACCTGAACTACTTTCTCCTATAAGTCTGCCAATCCCTAAGAAAAACTTAGAAAGTCTCTCTCCATTGACATGTCACAAATATTTTCTTTCTTTCCTCATGGGGTTGTCTTCACTAAAAATGTAAAAATCTCCAGTCCTCTTTATGGTATTTTGGTTATTCACTGTTATCCACTGTTCCCCTATAGTTATCCTACAAGTCAGAAAACTGAAATATGGCAAAAATAAAATTCCACTAAACTTGTATCACCAGTTTCATGCTATGATGCCCAAGTCTGCTGTGGTCATGAACAGCCACTAGAAGGGACACACAAGAAAACACAAGGGAAAAGCACAAGAAAACAAAATTTGTTACACTCATAGGCCCTAGAGATTAGCAGGGGGTGGGGGTGGGGCTTTACTACATGCCACACAGGGTCACAGGGGTAGTGCCAGAATTGGTCAGGTAGTATAAAATCGAAGCAAGGGGTGTGCTTAGGCCATGGCATTTATGTGTGTTTCTACAGGAGAGATAAGGCAGGACAAACAGCTTAGATTTGGCTGGTTTGAATACTTCAGTGTGCTCTAAGTCATACATGTGATCTCCAGGTCCTAGGGCCTGCCCTGGGATGATTAAGGTTGAACAATAGTGCCTCCTGGGTGTATGGGCCAGATAGAGGAGGCATGGCCCTAGATTGGCCCAGTGGAGCTCAAAGGCAGCCTCAGCTGAGTCCTTCAGTATCTAAAAGAACTCGCGAGCCCTGGGAGGGGCACTCTCTCCCCAGACAGAATGATTTTTTAAGGTGTCTAAAAATCATAATATGCAGAATGTAAAAAATATGTACAGTCCATTCAGGAGCACATCACATCAGCAATTGAGATGGACAGCAGTGCTGGATTCTGGATTCACCTGGTCTAACTCAAATGGCAATGTCTTATCTGTGAGGTGTTGGGCAAATTAATCTCTCTGTTGATCATCTTTATCCATAAAGTTGTCTTGGGAATTAAATGAGATGATGCATACAAAACACTCAGCCCAACACCCATATCAAGTAGACAAATTTTTTGAAGTAAACTCAGTGTTTGCAAGGGGAATGGGAATTAATCCAAAAGTTTAAAGAAGGAATTGAGTCAGAAAGCAGAGGCAGAGAGTAGCTTCATACCAAAGAATGATATGGGATTAAGCATGGAACCCTCATCAAGTCACCCCTAAGAATTACTTTTTGTCTCAAATAAGTTTAGTACCTTTTATTACATAGCTCTTTATAGTTATTTTTTAAAGTGTTTTTATATGCCTAACTGTGCATTGTACTATGGTAGACAGAGTTTACTATTTCTCCTTTCTGGGTATGGAAATTAAATCTCAGCAAGGTTAGCCTGAGTTGTCCCTGTCACTAATAAATGACCTTCCAAAACTAGAGTTATCTGAACACTTGTCCCAGGATTCTGTTCACCATACCAATCTGTTTCAGTAAATCACTTTCTTTCCATTTGGATCTTAGGTACTACTATATATATATATATATATATGAAGAGCTAAAACTGTCCGTTAAAGGTAAAATATGGTATCTATAATGCCTGGCTGATATTTCAATATTTCCTCCATGGACATAAGATTTGGGTTGGATTTTTGTCAGAAATTCAAATAACTTAAAGATCGAGTGATTGGCCAGCACTGTGCTGGCTAGTATGGAAACACTAGCCTCAGGTGGCTATTGAGCCCTAGAAGTGAAACTCCCAGTACTTTGGCCACCTCATGCGAAGAGTTGACTCATTGGAAAAGACTCTGATGCTGGGAGGGATTCGGGGCAGGAGGAGAAGGGGACGACAGAGGATGAGATGGCTGGATGGCATCACCGACTCAATGGACATGAGTTTGAGTAAACTCCGGGAGTTGGTGATAGACAGGGAGGCCTGGCGTGCTGTGGTTCATGGGGTCACAAAGAGTCGGACACGACTGAGTGACTGAACTGAACTGAATGTGGCCAACACCTCATGTTGAAATGATAATATTTTGGATATACTGAGTCATATAAAATATATTATTAAAATGGGTTTTCAGTCTCTAATTTTCATTTGCCTATTAGAAATTTGCTTGTTTTTACCATGCTTCACAGCTTATGAGATCTTAGTTCCCCAACCAGGGATCGAACCTAGGACCTCGGCAGTGAAAAGCACCGAATCCTAACCACTGGACTATCAGGGAATTCCCTAAGCATTTTTTAAATGTGCTAAGTGTTGTTTCTCTTGGGTTGGGGTCCATGGGTCTCCAGAATCTGAAAGCTATGTTCCCTCTCCACACCTTTGCGCCCAGAGCTCTTTGCTACTGCAGCAGCGTTCTCCGTGATATAAGGAGACGGAACTTTCTCAGGATGGGTAATCAATACAGCGCCTTCGTAAGAAGCAACGGCCAGGACCTCCTTGGTGGTCCAGTGGCTAAGACTCCAAGCTCCCAGTGCAGGGAGCCTGGCTTCGACCCCTGGTTGGGAAACTTACATCCTTCCATGCTGCAACTAAGAATTCACATGCTGAAACTAAAGTTCCTGCCTGCCACATGTAAGACCCAATGCAGCCAAATAAATAAAAACCTTTTTTAAAAAAAGAGAAGCCATTGTCTCTGTCCATATACCACTTCAATAAAGCAGGTTGGTACCTACTACAGCTTGGTGGTTATTCTAGGGAATAGCATTTGCTCAGTATGTGAAAGACCAGAGAAAGTCTGCTGCTAAAATAATTTCTTGCCAGTTAACGCAAGCAATATAAGAAGAGGAATGTTAATTTTTTTTTCAAACTATCATCATGAAGGAAAGTACCTGAAAAAATTGAGTATTTTACAGAAAGGTCAAGGACTGTTAAAATTAATTGTACTTGATAGCTGCATGTCAGAGTCTTCTTTCTGACTCAAGAAGAACCTATTGCTAGGAGCCCTTTGAAGTTCTGTGGGTAGATATAATAGAAATGGATTGTGACATTCCTACCTACTAATTTAGCAGTGAAATGTTCACAATGTCAAATGTGAAATTAATAATTACACTACTTTTCACCATTGATTGTCTGTCAAAGAGAACAAAACCATGTCAAGCAGAAGCAAAGTTCAAAGATGGAAGCATCTGTGACACCAGCTCTCGTCCCTGTATGGAACAGCAAATCAAAGGCAAGATCAGTACGTTTCCCCAAAAGTTAATAGATAAATACGTGCATGCTCAGTCTCATCAGACTCTGTGACCTCATGGGTTGTAGCCTGCCAGACTCCTCTGTCTATGGAATTTTCTAGGAAAGAATACTAGAATGGGCTGCCATTTCCTACTCCAGGAATCTTCTCGACCCAGGGATCAAACCCACAACTCCTGTGTTTCTTGCTCTGGCAGGCAGATTTTTTACTACTGCACCAACCGGGAAGTCACGTAGTCCTAGGGTAATAAGACGTTTAAATTAACTTAGTATGCAGACTGCCTTTAGCTATATATTTAGAAATTAATTCTGTCATATTAAAATATAGAGAGATCTAAGTTAAAAAATCTCGGGTCAGAAAACAAACTTCTGTAACAGATTCATCCTTACCTGTATAATATCCAGCTGACGCTAATAAAGAGTCAAGTCAAATTTCCTGCTAGCTACACTAACGCTGCTGCTGTAAACCTCGGTGGCTCAGAGGTTAAAGCGTCTGCCCACAATGTGGGAGACTGGGGTTCGATCCCTGGGTCGGGAAGATCTCCTGGCGAAGGAAATGGCAACCCACTCCAGTATTCTTGCCTGGAGAATCCCATGGACGGAGAAGCCTGGTGGGCTACAGTCCACGGGGTCGCACGGAGTCGGACACGACTGAGAGAGTTAACTTTCACTTTCTTTCACACTAATGCTAAGTCGCTTCAGTCATGTCCGACTCCGTGCGACCCCATAGACGGCAGCCCACGAGGCTCCCCCGTCCCTGGGGTTCTCCAGGCAAGAACACTGGAGTGGGTTGCCATTTCCTTCTCCAATGCATGCAAGTGAAAAGTGAAAGTGAAGTCGCTCAGTCGTGTCTGACCTTTAGCAACCCCATGGATTGCTGCCCACCAGGCTCCTCCGTCCATGGGATTTTCCAGGCAAGAGGACTGGAGTGGGGTGCTATTGCCTTCTCCGAGCTACACTGATAAAGGAACTCAAAACATTGATTGCTTCAGATTATCACACTTCAGTCTTGCGGCCACCTGTGGGTTGCCTAAAAGGTAAATTAAGCCAGTTACCAACTTAGTGTTTAACTGTAAAAAATTATATCCTTCAGGGTTTTGTGAAAATACAAGCCACTTTATTAATAAAGTAAGTGTCCCCTATGTAATTTGATTTGTGATCTGCCAGAAAGGTCCCTTCCATGAAAAATATTTAACCAATGGATTATGAAATTTCTTCTTTAACAAAAGTCATCCATATAATCCTTATCCCTATTAGCAGTATTTGGGGCATCAAAATACTTTATCAGAGTGGGTTTATCAGGCAGCCTCTTTCCTAGTCTGAAGTAAAGAAGTGAGACACTACTGCTGCTGCTAAGCTGCTTCAGTCATGTCCGACTCTGCGCGACCCCATAGACGGCAGCCCACCAGGCTCCCCGGTCCCTGGGATTCTCCAGGCAAGAACACTGGAGTGGGTTGCCATTTCCTTCTCCAGTGCATGAAAGTGAAAAGTGAAAGTGAAGTCGCTCAGTTGTGTCCGACTCTTCGAGACCCCATGGACTGCAGCCCACCAGGCTCCTCCATCCATGGGATTTTCCAGGCAAGAGTACTGGAGTGGGGTGCCATTGCCTTCTCCGAAAGAAGGGAGAGAGGTAGAGGTTAAAATCTAAAGAGAGTAGGGTATCATTTCAGAGGGATTAGAAACAGGAGGCAGGGAATGCTAAAAACAACAGCATTCTTCAATATTTTCCCCAGAAAACGGAGTAATCGTCTTGAAAAGATGGCTAGGGTCTCAGGCTCACCTTGCATGAATCACATTAAAGACAAATGTGTACTTTACATTCATCATGGACTTAAACTCCAATAGATCATCTTCTTAAGTCTCTGATGCTAAATCATTTTTTAAAGAATACTAAAGAGCTTTGTGTTGAAAAGGAAATCACCTGGGTAACAATTTCAAGATGCCAAGAGTCTCAAAACCCTGCTTTTATCACCAGCTGAAAAGCCAATAAGTCTTAATTGTCTCTAAACAATCTCCAGCTGTGTAACCTTCTTTCCATGCAGGATCCTTATAAAAGAGAGGCCTATAAAATAGTTTTCTAAGTGCTGTATTTATGCTGGGATTTAAATTTCAATTACAGAGAGAAATTATATCTCCCATTTGATGCAAATGCATTTGAACACATTATGACTATAAAAGTAAAACCTGCTTAATCCTCTCGTAAACTTAGTAATTTTATAAAACTCATATTGTTTCATACACATAAAATGTGCATGACAATCAGCATTCTAAACAGTAGCCTAAGTCAGAAACACATAATATTCATAATATTCTCAATGTTTTCTCCTTCCATTTGCTCGGTATAACAAGCAGGGTGAAATATGCCTCTCATATTTTAAAAGTGAAAATAGGGGTTTATAATTCTATGATTTCTGGATCTCATGAATTTAATGTTCTACACAAAAGGCATTCAGAACTACATTTCAGCACAGCAATATTTCCCTGCGTCTAACCTAATTTACCATATCAATCTGGACATTTTTAAAAACTAAGAAAACACTTCCTTCTCTACTTAAAACACTCAAATTGTTATGGAAATCTAACAGCTCCTCAATTCTTCCTCTAATCACAAACCAAAGTGGGGACCTGGAACACTCTGGAAATAATTTGCTGCTGTCCCTATGTTCTACAGGCCAGTAAACATTCCCTAAGTACTACTAAGGAAAGACCACAGTTCCAGGGAAAATGGAGAGAATTTGCATCCAGAGGTGTTTGGGTATGCTATTCTCCAGAGGGACTGATATTCAGAAGAAAGGATTTGACAAGTCCCTTTGTTCATAATTCAAATCATCCACCATTCAAATCAAGTCCTGAGTTAGAGACACACTTTCTGACTTCAGTCCTCTTCCCTCCCACAGTCCAGGAAGCCTTGTGCAGGCATGCTAAGTCGCTTGAGTCTTGTCCGATTCTTTAGGACCCTATGGACTGTGGCCCACCAGCCTCCTCTGTCCATGGGATTCTCCAGGTATAAATACTAGAGTGGGTTGCTATGCCCTCCTCCAGGGGATCTTTCCGACTCACGGATCAAACCCAAGTCTCTTATGTCTCCTGCATCGCAGGCAGATTCTTACAAGTGCCACATTGGAAGCCCCACAGGAAGCCTGCTGCTGCTGCTGCTGCTAAGTCGCTTCAGTCGTGTCCAACTCTGTGTGACACCATAGACGGCCTCCCACCAGTCTCCCCCATCCCTGGGATTTTCCAGGCAAGAACACTGGACTGGGTTGCCATTTCCTACTCCAATGCATGAAAGTGAAAAGTGAAAGTGAAGTCACTCAGTCATGTCTGACTCTTAGAGACCGCATGGACTGCAGCCTACCAGGCTCCTCCTTCCATGGGATTTTCCAGGCAAGAGTACTGGAGTGGGTTGCCATTGCCTTCTCCCCAGAAAGCCTGAGGAACCTCCAAAACCATGAGACTTCTCGGTCATATCCATTTCCTCATTTTCTCACTTTCACAGGCAATGGCCTTTAGATGGCATTCTAGATTTGAAAATGTTGGGTGAAGAGCCAAGAAAATTGAGAATAAAGGCAAAAGAACTTTTGCCCAAACTTTCCTTTTTTAATCATATACTTCTCTAGAAATACTAAGGTCAGTGTTAAAGAATTATAGTATTTATTCATGTTCATGTTTTAGGATGGTTTTCAGAATAATATATGTGTGGCATATAATAAAATGAGAGATTAACAAGCAACCTAAAAATAGTATCTGTTTTATTGCTTTGCTCACTATTACTAAGGAGAACACAAACTCACCCTCTTAGAACTCATGGAGTTATCTTTGCCTAAAAAATTGGGACACACGAGGGAAACGTTGCCATTCACTAACTACAGAACAAAGAAAATTCTGCACATCATGCCAAGATATTATGCAGGAGGTGGTGTTAACAGAGGAAGCTTTTATCATGAGAAAGTAGAAACCCCATTACCTCCTAAGTTAATAACTGCAACCTATAATAGGAAGTTCTATTTTAGTCGAGCTTTGTATATTTTTAAAGAGTAAGAAAAGATCATTCGTCTCCCTTTCCATGAACCGGGCCACACAATCAATCGGTTGCCAATGCCTTTTCTTTTTCATAAAGAGAAGGCAATAATAGTCCTATAAGGTTGACTCCACATGAATGGACTAAATTCATAAGAATGGAATTTTTTTCACAAGGAAAAGAGCATCCCAGCAGTGTAGGCAGAGATTAATATCTGAGAGTAAGTAGACCACAGACCATTTGAGAAATTTTGTTTCAAACATTGTCTCTAAAGAATGATTTCAACAAGCCAGAACAAAATCCATCTTTTTAATCTGTAGTCACACCATGTAAATCAGGCTTTCTACGGAAATGCATCAGTCTCTCAGGAATGATCAGGGATTGATGATACACACATTCTCTGACAGTGCTGCTGAGTGCCAGGCAGGAAGGAGACCTGGGCTCACACTAGCCCACCTGCTGGGGCCAGGTGAGAAAGAGGAAGTGATCCTTGAAGCAAGCTTCAGGCCAAAGTATGACACTGATGCTACAGGCCCCGAGCCACATGTGGGTCTCCGTGTCTTCCAACAATCTTGCTCAGAGAAAACAGGAAAGACCTCTGTATACATTTATTGACCAGCCCAACTCATGTAGTTCTGCAAACCTTCTAATATCCTTAGTGGAACACTGTTTCCTGTGAGACATGGCATGACAGGACATTTCTGTGATGTAACGGAACTTTCTTCTGTTCTGAGGGGCATACTCTTGTGACTTTTCACAGGCACATCCAGAGGCTCATTCCACTGGTCTGGACATCAGCAGAGCCACTAAAACAATCAACAGAGAGCACGCTGTTGAAGCACTTCTCTGGAACAATACAAAGGAGGAGGCTTTACTTTTCAACTCTGTAAGCCCAAGAACAGGATGCGCTGAAAGGAATCTCACTCTTGTAATGCAATAAACCCCATACATTAAATTAGTTACCTCAATTATAACTTCACAAAGCACAAAATAAATAACACCCACAGTGGTTATACTTTGGACCTACTGTTTAACTGGCAATCTTGTTTTTTTTAATTGCTTTACAATGTTGTGTTGTTTTCTGCCAGACATCAACATGAATCAGCCATAGGTATACATTTGTCCCCTCCCTTTTGAACCTCCCTCCCGCTTCCCTCCCCATCCTGCCCGTCTCACAGTCATTTGTCAACAAGTCTTCAGTAAAAATCCTAGCCATTAGGCTGGGCTTCCCTGGTGGCTCAAATGGTAAAGAATCTGCCTGCAGTGCAGGAGACCTGAGTTCAATCCCTAGATCAGAAAGATCCCCTGGAGAAGGAAATGGCAACCCACTCCAGTATTTTGCCTAGAGAATTCCATGGACAGAGGAGCCTGGGGGCCGCAGCCCATAGGATCGCAAAGTTGGACACGATTGAGTGACTAACACTTTCACTTTCATATAAGGCTAGGATAATGTTTCTGCCTTAGTTGTGAACAAAATCTTTTCTCTCTTTTACTATTTTTCTTTTTAATTTGAATTAACCTTACTATTAAATACCACCCCCAAAACTGTTCTAAGCAGTAGAGAATACATAGTAAGGTAAATGTTACATATACATATACAGAATGCTTTAGACTGGAGTAAAATGGAAAGATTTCCCTACCCATTTCAGCTAGTTCCTGTGAAAATGTGCTAAGAATACTAAAAGGAAGGGAAAGAGTGAAGGAGGGAGAGAAAAAGGAATTGATTTTCAGGTCTGCATTGTATCCACCCTGCTTCCCACGTCTCTCCTATGATAACTTTGCTGGGTTTTGAAACCCTTTCTTTCACCTTGTGCCCCTGCTACTGTTGCTCTGCCCCACCCTCCCACCCCACTCCCCTTGATAGGCACCTAGGTTTGGATTCACTTTCTGTGCTTTGACTTCAGTACTGCTCATCCAGGACCTGACGTCACCTCTCAATGACCACCCACTTGTGAGACCACAGGATGGAGGCCCCGAGACCTTTCCCCACCACATCCCTGTGGGACCAGCCAGAAGAGGAGACTCTTCTCCCAGTTCCCATGTGGGGAAAGGACTGGGCAGACTACAGAATGAGAATCTCAGTGAGACTAAGGAAACCAGAAGGTGTTGGTTCTGCCTTTCCTAGCCCCATCCAGTTGCATGAATTAGTTCCTTCTCCAGGGGATCTTCCCAACCCAGGGATCGCACCTGGGTCTCCTGTACAGCAGGCAGATTCTTTACCAACTGAGCTACAAGGGAAGCCCTAGATTGTACTACACTTAGCCCAAAATAGTCCCTGTGTCCAGCATACAACCCAAACAACTATTAAAAGTATCATTTCTCCAGTACCTCAGATCTAAAGTTAAAATAATCTTGCTACCTAAATTCTAGCTTTCCTATTCACCTCAGTCACAGCCTTCTCCCAACTCCCTCTACTACTGCCTTATTCTATACTCCAATTCCTGATTCCAAGCAGGTTTCCAGTTGGACTGGAGTTCTACCTTGATGCCAAATGCCTGCCTGTAGCACTAGCAACATACCCAATTCCTAACAACCCTCGCTCACCCAACATAATTGCCATCACCTGATAGCTTTGCTGCTGCTGCTAAGTAGCTTCAGTCATGTCCAACTCTGTGTGATAGCTTTGGATCCAGCCTCAATCCAGACTGACCCTTGGTGCCAAAGCACAATCACCACAATGATTCTAGTATCATGAAAGCCAAAAACTCCAGCCTCAACCATGAGTAGGAATTATAAGGTATTAGCACCAAGCCTTGCCTCCTTGAACCTTGTGAATGACCTCCTAATCTAAACCCCCCACCACTCTCACCAAGTCTGTTCTCACATCCCTGGCTCTGCCCAATGCTAGCTTCCTCCCCTTTCCTTCATACTATGCCTCCTGGTGAAGCCAACATGGGTTATAACAAAAACATTCAGAGAACATTGTTGTCCAAGATGGAAAACAGGTTTCAGATTTCATATGTATTGTTTTTCTGAATGATGATAATAAGATCTGGAACTGAATATCATTTAAATAGAGTCAAGAAATTTGAAGATAAATGTGTGACAAAGGTCTCTACACAAATACTAAGCCCCATGTGACACTGGGGATGTGACAGGGAGAAAGATAATTATTGTGATGTTCACATGGTGAGTGGGTAGGGAAACATGATCTGGAGGTTGGTAGGTGGGGTAAATAGGATTCTAAGATGACCTCACTATCTCCAACCCCTGGTGTTACTCCAGTGATTGTGTCACATTATACTGCATAAGAGATTTACAGATGTATTTAAGTGCTCTAACCAGCTGACCTTAATTTAGAAAGGTTATCCAGATAGGCCACACCTAATCACATGAGTTGAAGAAGGCAATGGCACCCCACTCCAGCACTCTTGCCTGGAAAATCCCATGGATGGAGGAGCCTGGTGGGCCACAGTCCATGGGGTCACTAAGAGTCGGACAAGACTCAGCGACTTCACTTTCACTTTTCACTTTCATGGATTGGAGAAGGAAATGGCAACCCACTCCAGTGTTCTTGCCTGGAGAATCCCAGGGACGAGGGAGCCTCGTGGGCTGCCGTCTATGGGGTCACACAGAGTCAGACACGACTGAATCGACTTAGCAGCAATCACATGAGTCCTTTAAAAAAGGAGTCCCTAACCCCTGGGCCACAGACTGGTACTGGTCTGTGTCCTTTTAGGAACCCAGATGCACAGCAGGATGTAAGAAGCAGGCAAGCAAGAGAAGCTTTGTCTGTATTTATAACCACTCCCCATTGCTTGCATTATCACCTGAGCTCAGCCTCCTGCCAGATCAGTGGTGTCACTGGATTCTCATAGGAGAGCAAAACCAACCCCATCTGAATCTTCCCGAAACCACCACCACCCCCTCCACCCTGAGTCCATGGAAAATTTTTCTTCCACAAAATTGGTACCTGGCGCCCAAAAGGTTGGGGACTTCTGCTTTAAAAACAGAAAGTTTTCTCCAGCTTGGTCCAGAAGAGGAAGTCGTAGAGTAGAAGAGCAAGAGGACACAGTCCACAAGAAGTTCTCTGTTGCTAGCTTGAAGAAAGGGGGAATCCCATGAAGGACCTAAAAGCAGCCTCTAGGAGATGAGCTGGACCCCTTTCCAATAGCCAGAAAGGAAGTAACCTCAATCCTACAACCACAAATAACTGGATCCTGTTAACGCTAAGAATGATCTTGGAAGCATGTAGTTTCCTCAGAGCCTTCTGAAAAGAACCCAACTCATTCAATACCTGGATTCTGACCTTGTGAGACCCTGAACAGACGACCCAAACAAGTTTACCCAGACTGTGATCTACAGAACTGTAAGTTAATGAATGGGTGTTATTGGTTATTTGTCACGTAGCAATAGTACACTATTACAGTGGGTGACAGTGATAAGGATGGGAAAAGACTCATGGATAAGTGGCATGAGTATCACAGGGAAGGAAAGAACTCCAAGAGATTTAGAAGCACCACAGGTGATTCCAGTGTGACATCAATGTTAAAAAACCTTTGTCCTATAGCTTATGTGTTTTATACATAGGTACTACCGGTCCTCACATAGTTGGGATCATCATTGTACACTAAAATCTGAACACTAATATTAGATTCTAAAATGTAGAATGTATTTTTCTCTTGTTACAAATTTTTTACTGTAGCCCACTACGTTTTAAGAAACAAAATTAGTAATATCAAAAGATATTTTGACAAATTTATGCTGTTTAATTAATTTGATTTTAAATATGACTGTGATATATAACTAAGTAGACATATAGATTCATAAAATAAATGAGCTTTCAGCATTTGATCAGTATTTCCTTCTCATCAAAGAGATTTCCATATGTTTCATGAACTGTATATGGGTAAAATAATTTATCATTTGATGATCTTGTTTCTATAACAAATCTAAATTAATTAGAGACAAATATCACTTCATACATGAATTAAGTCAATTATAAAATTTTTTCATGTAAAATTATGATCACAAGTTGAATGCAAGATTATATTCTGCACTTTTAAGTGGGAATGGAGAGGTTTTCCTTATGATTGTGATATAAGAGAGCATCTGCTTCAACAAAAAAATTTTTATATCAATTCATGGTTCCAAATGAACCAAATAAAACCATTATCTCAATGACTTGCAATTTATAGGACTTTTAAATCTCTATAATTAGGCAATGTCACGGTGCCCTTAGAAATAGCCTGGCATTTCTGAGTAATAAATAATCACTCTGAATTTACTTGCAATTCACTTATTCAGGCAATTTTTCACTAAATTCCCTGTTTTAAGAATTCACTACCTAATTAGGATTTTGTTATTTTCTGACTATGAGGTATAGTTCTTCCAAAAAATGTGTAATTTTCTCCTATTAGTCATAGAAAAAAAGGACACCTCATTGAGCTTCATCAACATGAATACTTGAAAATGCTCATTGATTGTAAATGAGAATCTGACTAACCTATAAAGAGAAATGGGGATGCAGACATTTTAAAAATGAAGAGAGTTTTACAGCTGGAACAAGAACATGGATAAGGTAACATGGATATGGGAACAAGAAAGGTGAAAGAAGGGGCCAAGTAAAAAGTAAACAGAAAAAAGACCTGAAGAAAATAAAGCAAAATATTACCCTTTGTGCTGTGAAAGTGAAAGTGTTAGTTGCTCAGTCGTGCTGGACTCTGCTACCCCATGGACTACAGCCCACCAGGCTCCTCTGTCCATGGAATTCTCCAGGCAAGAATACTTGAGCGTGTAGCCATTCTCTTCTCTAGAGATCTTTCCGACCCAGGGATTGAACTCAGGTCTCCTGCATTGCAGGCAGACACTTTACCATCTGAGCCACCACAATAAAGCAAGTCAAGAAAACAAAAAGCATAAAGACTGAAAAGGGGTTCTGTAAAACTTCCATTTTCCAGATAAAAAGACTGCCCTACAGAAAATTCTAAATAATGTACAAAGCAACTAGAACTAGAACTAGAATTCAGTAAGTGAATTTTAACAAGTCATAAGATACAAGGTTAATGTGAAAAATTCAGAGGTATTTCTATACACTGCCAACAAACAATTGATCAAAGAAATTTAAACAACTCCATTTACAAGATTATCAGAAACAACCTGCATACTGACCACAAATATTGTTGAGAAAAAATTTTAAAGATCTACATAAATGAAGAGATACACTATGGCAGTAGATTAAAAGAATCATTATTAAAATGTCATTTCTCCCTGAATTAATTCATAGATTTAAGGCAATCATAATCCCAAAAGACTCTCTTACAGAACTTTACAAGTCAATTTTAAAATTTACTTGGAAATACAACATTCCTCAATGGCCAAAACAATCTTCAAAAAGAAAAATAAAGTTGGAGGACTTTGACTAGGTAAACAGGAAAATCAAAAGCTACAGTGATCAAGGCAGAGGGATATTGGCATAAGGACAAACAAGTAAATCAATATATCAGAATGCAGAATCCGGAAATAGAACACACTTAACCAGTTGATTGATTTTCAACAAAGAAAACAAGGCAACTTAATGGGATTTAAAAAAATATCTCAATAAGTGGTTCTGTGGTAACTAGATACTCATATGATAGAGAAAGAGAAAGACAAAAATACATCCAATAAGCACATGAAAAAGTTTTTGACATCTTTAACGTGAACTGAAAGTCACTCAGTCGTGTCGAACTCTTGGTGACCCCATGGACTGTATAGTAGAATTCTCCAGGCCAGAACACTGAAGTGGGTAGTCTTTCCCTTCTCCAGGGGATCTTCCCAACCCAGGAATGGAACCCATGTCTCCCGCATTGCAGGTGGATTCTTTACCAGCTGAGCCACAAGGGAAGCCCTAGGTCATCAGGAAAATGCAAAATGAAACCACTAGAATGAATAAAGTTGAAAAGACTGACAATACCTAATGTTGAGGAGGCTGTGAATCAACTAGCATTCCTGCACATGACTGGTGGGAGTGTAAAATGCTACAGCCACTTTGGAAAGCAATCTGGCACTTTCCTGTCAAGTTAAACACACACCTACTCTCTGACTCAGCAATCCCACTTCTAAATAATTACCCCCCTCCAAAAGGAAAGATAAAAACGCATCCATAAGAAGACTTGTACAGAATCTTCACAGCAGCCTTAACTGGAAATGACCGAAATATCACATGTCAGCAGGGAGGATGAACCAATGCTATGAGTAGGAACAAATTGTTGTAATAGGTATCAACACAGATGAACTTAGAAAACATCCTGAGGGAAGGAAATGCGACACAAAGGAACATATACTGTATAATCTAATTTATATGAAGTCCAAAAGCAAAACTAATCTGTGATGACAGAAAATCAGAAAGCAGATCAGAAACGTTGTCCTTTGAGTGGTGAGGGGTGGACAGGAAAACGGCCTAAGGGAACTTTTTAGACTTTTTTAGATCCTGAGAGAAAGAGATCTTGTTTTAGGTAGTTGTACAGTGGGTGTGTACAATTCTCAAAATTTCTCAGACTGCATAATTTTAAGAGCTATCTATCTTGAAGTGAAAGTGAATGTCGCTCAGTCGTCTCCGACTCTTTGCAAGTCAGAGTCCATGGACTATACAGTCCATGGAATTCTCTAGGCCAGAATACTGGCGTGGGTAGCCTTTCCCTTCTCGAGGGGATCTTCCCAACCCAGGGATAGAATCCAGGTCTCCCACATTGCAGGTGGATTCTTTACCAGCTGAGCCACAAGGGAAGCCCAAGAATACTGGAGTGGGTAGCCTTTCCCTTCCCCACCCTTGGAAGCAAACTGGGGTCTCCAGCATTGTAGGTAGATTCTTTACCAACTGAACTAAAGAGCTATGCATCTTATTGTATACAAATTAAACCTCAATAGTCTGCTGTACCAACAAAAAGACTGTAAGAAAATATTACAGAATGCCTTGTCGCCTTTTGTTAATGTTGGTTAGTGAGTGTATGATAAAGAATTATTCTCATTTTCTTGTGTTTACAAAAACCTCTAAAATATTTTTAAGTTACATTTTAAAAAATCTAAATCACCAATGAAACAAGATAAAAAGCTCAGAGATAAACCCACGCACCTATGGGTATCTTATTTTTGACAAAGGAGGCAAAAATATATAATGGGGCAAAGATAGACTCCTCAATAAGTGGTGCTGGGAAAACTGGACAGCATGTAAAAGAATGAGATTAGAACACTTCTTAACACCATATACAAAGATAGACTCAAAATGGACTAAAGACCTAAATTTAAGACTGGAAACTAAATATAGGTAGAACACTCTATGACATAAATCACAGCAAGATCCTCCATGACCCACCTCCCAGAGCAATGGAAATAAAAACAAAACTAATTAAACTTAAACGCTTTTGCACAGCAAAGGAAACTATAAACAAGGTGAGAAGACAACCTCAGAATGGGAGAAAATCATAGCAAATGAAACAACTGACAAAGGATTAATTTCCAAAATATACAAGCAACTCATACAAGTCAACACCAGAAAAATAAACAACTCAATCACAAAGTGGGGAAAAAACCTAAACAGACATTTCTCCAAAGAAGACATGCAGGTGGCTAACAAACACACGAAAAAAATGCTCACCGCCACTCCTTGTTAGAGAAATCCAAATCAAAACTACCGTGAGATATCACTTCACATCGATCGGTCAGCATGTGAAAGTGAAAGTCACTCAGTCATGTCCAACCCTTTGTGACCCATAGACTATACAGTCCATGGAATTCTCTAGGACAGAATACTACAGTGGGTAGCCTTTCCCTCCTCTAGGGGATCTTCCCAACCCAGTGATTGAACCCAGGTCTCCCACATTGCAGGTGGATTCTTTACCAGCTGAGCCACAAGGGAAGCCCAAGAATACTAAAATGGGTAGCCTATCCCTTCTCCAGTGGATCTTCTGACCCAGGAATCAAACCAGGCCTATCAGAATAGCCATCATCAAAAAGTCTACAAACAATAAATGCTAGAGAGGGTGTGGAGAAAAGGGAACCCTCTTGCACTGTTGGATATGTAAACTGACACAGCCACTATGGAATACAGTATGGAAATTTCTTTAAAAACTAGGAATAAAACCACCATATGATCTAGCAATACCACTACTAAGCATATACCCTGAAAAAAACAAAATTGAAAGAGAGACATATCCCCCAATGTTCATGCAGCCAGAACACGGAAGCAACCTAGATGTCCATCAACAGAAGAATGGATAAAGAAGCTGTGGTACACATATAAAGTGGAATGTTACTCAGCCAGGATTCCTGAGTAGCTCAAACAGTAAAAAGTCTGCCTGCAATGCTGGACACCTGGGTTCAATGCCTGGATTGGGAAGATCCTTGGAGAAGGGCATGACAACACACTCCAGTATTCTCACCTGGAGAACTCTATGGACAGAGGACCTTGTGTGCTACAGTCCATGGGGGTCACAAAGAGCCAGACAACTGAGCACCATTATTTTTTTTTATTATTACTCAGTCATAAAATGGAATACATTCGAGTCAGTTCTAATGAAGTGGATGAACCTATTATACAGAGTGAAGTAAGTCAGAAAGTGAAAAACAAATATCATATACTAAAGCATATACATGGAATCTAGAAAGATAGTGCTAATGAAATTATTTGCAGGGCAGCAATGGAGACACAAACATAGAGAACAGACTTATGGGCATGGCAGGAGAGAGGAAGGAGAGAGTAGGATATATGGAGAGAAACATAACACTTCCATATGTAAAATAGACAGACAATGGAAATTGGCTATATGACTCAGGGAACTCAAACCGGGGCTCTGGAACAACCTTGAGGGGTGGGATGGGGAGGATGGTGGGAGAAGGTTCAAGAGGGAGGTGACATATGTATACTTATGACTGGCTCAGGTTGATGTTTGGCAGAAACCAAGACACTTCTGTAAAGCAATTATACTTCAATTGAAAAATAAATAAATTTACAATGAAAAGAAATCTAAATCAAATAAATACTTTTTGCTCTTGGGGAGCTATCAAAATAATGCAGGGTCAGGCAAGTGGATGAACTTTTGCAATTCATTAAGGTCATTATAACAGCAAAGACTTTCTTTCTCCTGTTCCTGAGATGCATTGTGTCTGGGACACAAGAGATTGGATCTGAAATGGGAGACATTCCTGCAGCCTTCATGAACTTACTTTGGGATATGATTACAGTGAGCTAGCACCTGGACTTTTGTCTTGGGTCACCAAAATGTATAGGAAGCAAATAATAATAAGCATTTATGAATTCATAAATTTATTTCTTTGAAAATATGTGGCATTTATGTTTATAGTATAGACTCCCTTTCAGTAATTCAGAAACAAGTGAGCTCAATACCTAGCTGCAAATTAACTAGCAAAAATAGACAGCAACCAGATGGCATCTGCTGATAAGAGCGCTGTCTGAAAGCCACGTCACAAATAACACAGGTGACAAATTTGCTTTTCATTCTACTTGTCCTGGGCTCCAAAACTGCTCTGCTCTGAACTCCAGGCTCACACAGAGAATGTTTTTCACTCTACAACAACTGGGTTCCAACACAGAAGAGGAGCATCTAAACACCAAAATGACAGCTGGCTGTGCTGTTGCTGGATGTATGTCCCTGCCTTCATTCCATCACAGATGGACGTGTTGGGTTGAGCTAAATGCCAACTTCCCTGCGGTCTGTGGTTGAAGTCACATCAGCAGAGTTCTAGACACTCGAGAAACATTGCTTTGACACCTTATAATACAACTTTTCATGAGCTGTGCTTAATAATATTCTACAGTTTTCCCTAGTGGCTCAGACAGTAAGAATCTGCCTGCAATGTGAGAGACCTGGGTTCCATCCCTGGGTCAGGAAGATCTCCTGGAGAAGGGATTGGCGACCCACTCCAGTATTCTTGCCTGGAGAATCCTATGAACAGAGGAGTCCAGCAGGCTACAGTCCATGGGGTCGCAAAGAGTTGGACACGACTGAACAACTAACACTTTCACTTTCGCTTGATAATATTTTCTAAGTTTTAGAGATGGCCTTGAGGACATCACCCATATCATGAGGTCCCATGTATGAAGATCTATTGGAAGCCCTTCTCTAAGGCCCCAGTGTTGGGGAAAACTATGCTACTTTTGAACAGTGTAGGATGACACAGGAGACCTTCAGCAGACTGTGATATCTTCTTTGCTTGGCCAGTAAAAAACTCAGAATGAAATTTGCAATCCAGTTCTGCAATGTTCCATAAACTTATTGTATGATTTATTTTTATCTATTTATTTTATTATGATATATTACTGCATTCATTTTCTTTTAGTTTCCTGAAATCCTTTCTGTAGGAAATAAGATTATAAATAATTAAATTTACAAATTCATCAATCATATGGCTATTTTTATTTATTTACATCCATATCTCCTTCCAGAAAGGATTTTAAATGTCTCCATCAGGTATATCTAAAGATAAAATTGAAACTCAGATTGTATTTACCTCAGGTTCATTTTGTTTCATGGAGATACTGCAAATGCACAGGCCATTTGGATGAATACTTACTGAGATAGCTAAAAGAATGAATAGTAAAACAAATTATTTAATGCACTGGGATAATTTAAAATGTAAATTGGGTTTTTCCCTTAGATATAATTCAGGATAGGAATAAAGGACATTTTTTTTCTGGTACCTATTTGGATGGACAGATAGCACTGAGTACTAGCTACCTTCCAACATCTCGACAGAGTGGAGATCCCTCAGACCTTACTCATGGTGCTGGGGAATATGGGAAGGCCCCCCAGATTGATAAAATTAAATTTCCATCGTCCTATAAAAATAGAAGGTTGAAATTAAATTACAGGTTTAGAAAAATAATGTTCTGTGTCTTGTACAACTTAATTTGTGTACATATTGAGGCTCATAATATGATGCTAGATGATATTTTCTCTTGTGTTTTTGTTGTTCAGTTGCCCAGTTCTGTCCAACTCTTTGCAACCCCATGGACTGCAGCACACCAGGCCTCCCTGTCCCTCACCCTCTCTCGGAGTTTGCCCAAGTTCACGTTCATTGCATTGGTGATGACATCCAGCCATCTTACCCTCTGACGCCCTCTTCTTCTGCCCTCAATCTTTTCCAGCATTGGGGACTTTTCTGTGAGTCAGCTGTTTGCATCAGATGACCAAAATACTGGAGCTTCCGCTTCAGCATCAGTCCTTCCAGTGAGTGATCAGTTGATCTCCCTTAAGATTGACTGATTTGATCTCCTTGCAGTCCAAGGGACTTTCAGGAGTCTTCTCCAGAACCACAGTTCAAAGGCATCAATTCTTTGGCTTTCTGCCTTCTTTATGGTCCAGCTCTCACAACCATATGTGACCACTGGGATGACCTCTATAGCCTTGACTATACAGACTGTGTCAGCAGAGTAATGTCTCTGCTTTTCAAAACACTGTCTATGTTTGTCATCACTTTCCTGCCATGGAGCAAACATCTTCTGATTTCATGTCTGCAGTCATAAAATATTTTCTCTATGTACATGCATATGCCCATCTGCATGAATTCATATATGTACAGTATTTTTCTGAGCAAATAAAACCTGTATTTTACAAAAAAAGAAACTTCCTGTACATTTTCCTGTCTTTTAACATTAAATTAAACCTGTCATTTTTGTTTGCTTTTATCAAAAATGTAAAGTGGTTCATTCCACATAATACAGTTATTTTAAAGTAAATATTAGGAATATCAGTTGGAATATTTAAAGTTATTGATATAGTATATTTCTCCAAGGAGAAAAATAATTTACTATAACTTCAAAGCATTTTTAAGATATTTTTCTAATCAATCTTGATCACATATAATAAATAGAGAATAGACATTTTTGTTTTCAGGTCAAAAAGTTGCACTCCGAAATGGCTAAATGACTATTGAAGTTGATATAGTGGGTCTGTGAAAATGGAATGATCAAAATATTATACATATTGTTTGACCTTAAACATTACTTATTGATTAATATATAGCCTGGTTTTACCATAATGAGTTATTTCTTCTTTGTCCTTTTTTCATTGTCACTTCCTCTTCTATAAATAAGACCCACTTTTTAATCTCATCTATGGAATAGATAGATTCCTTACTGTGGTGATTGTATATAAATATTCTCCTCTCTCTCCTGAAATCATGAATCTGATAAATTATTCAAAACAGTAGGAGCTGATAGTTATGTGAGTGGTTCTCAAGACCCAAAAGCACACATATTAGAACTACAGCCTATATGCATCAACGAATCCACCCTTTACCAAGTCAGTCATGGCTTTGTCTGTGTGCTTCCTACACTAGGCTTGGATCTCTGCCATAAGACTGTCCCATCTTAATTTATGTTATAATTTTCTGTTCACATGAGCATCTCTCTCCTTGGACTGTAAGCTCCTCGAGGGTAGTAACAATCACGTCATCTTTGTATTCCCCCTCAGAACCCAGCACAGCTTTGTGTAGAACTGACCTATAACAAGCGTGCACTGAACCAAAACAATATGCAATGTGACCCAAAGGGAGAGTCTGTTTACACAAGGCCTCATTTGCAGTGATTCATTTAGTCATACAACAAGCGGTCCAGCCAAGACTTGGCACCATTCAGGAGCTGCAAAAAGCATCCGACTATTGCCTATTCACATTTCTCTCTCTACTGCCTGTCATGCGTCTTAAATGACTGCCGTGCCAAGGCGCTGATGGAGTGCCCTTGCCATTAGCCCATGGCCATCTGTCACGCCAGGCTGCGGATGGCAGCAGGTCGAGGGATCCAGGCAAGGAGCCAGAACCAGGAAGCCAGGATACAGACAAGACTTGAGGGTCACAACAGTAACAGGGCTGGTCAAAAGCCATTAAACAAATACAAGTCCAAAGGACACTGACAGCAGAGGACAGAGAATGATAAAAGGCTCAACAATGAACAAATGAGAAATGAGCAAAAGTTGAAGGTCAGTCCAAAGTACAGGGTTATGATGACCGAATGAGGTTACACACGCAGATGTCAGGACTGGGAGAAGGCACTTGTCATGGAAATTTAAATAACAGTTCCTGACCAGACCTACTCGTGCATGTTTAACTAAACTATTTTAAAATAAATCTTGTAATATCTTGTAAAAAGCATTATCTTATTGTATGATAAAATATTAATTTATTACACACTTTAAATAGACCACAACTTTTGCAAATATATTTTGGATTTTCTTCTATTCTGCATCAAGAGCTTCAAAATAAGAGATACATGACTGAAGGGATACCTGAAAGGCTCCATTCCATACATTGATTTGATCATACTGACAAGCATCCAAGCAAGCAAATTTTAACCCCTAGGTCACTAATACCACATCAAATCTCCTTAATCTGGCTTTTTTCAGGCCCTCCACAACGTGGCTCCAACCTATTTTTCCGACCTGAACTCCTAAAGAGTTATTAGCTATCCCCGCAGAGCAAAAGTAAAGGAGAAGCCAAGAGTTCCATGAGCTCTGGGTAATTCTGAGTCTTCCCCATTGGCAAGAGTCCTCCCTCTTGCCATCAGCAAGAATAAAGAGGGGCAGCTCCTGGCAAGACCTCCACCCTTTCCTCCCCTGCCACACTCACAGTCTTCCCACCATTATCTACCTTGAATCCTGTGAGGCCAACTTCCTTATCCTATATCCCTATGCACACGTATCAGAGAAGCTGTTTCAGGCCTCCAGATCTAGACTCATGCCTAAAATCACAATATCTCCCTTCATCATACTGCCTCCTCCTTCCTTATTTTCCATTATTACATTTGACATGAGATATATTTTTATTATTCCATGGCTATTTTCCTCTACATGAATAAAGCCTCTATCAGGACAGGAATTTTTGTCTGTTTGGTGTTCTGCCGTATCCTCTCTGCTGAGAACAGAGCCTGGGACATCACAGGCACACACACAAAAATATATTTATCCAATGAGCAAGTGAAAAAAATCAGTTTTAACAATCTGCTCTACATCCTGGATGCAAGGAAATATCACATGGTTCCTCCTTCTATTCAAATAGTTCCTCTTGCTACAGCTCAGGGCCCTCCCTTGCTCCTGTCTGCCTCTGCAGACCCTATCTGTCAAGACCCAGCTACAATCCCTCCTCTTCTGGAAAGCTTCCTCAGCCCGTTCCAGCCCACAGGTATCTTGTCCTCCCCTGAACTGCCATGGTATTTACTGTCATTTAATCATTAATCATTGTCTTGCCTGTCCCAGCTCTGCACACTTATGTAGAACCACTGTTTATATCTTCTGAGGTTATTTAACTTATCACTTTTAATTTGTCTTCTAAACCAGACTGTACAGTGATAAGAGCAGGAATCTTAATTTTATTCTTCCTTATTTGCCCTGTAAAACCTTCCCGCAGTAGAGGAATTCATCAGGTTATTGTCAAATAAATGATTGAAATAATTTAGAACCAAGCCTTGAAGGAGGAACAGGTACAATTTTCAGTTATCTGTTCTAAAGGATGAGAGCTTCTTTTTGTTGTTGTTAATCTTTTAGTGAAAAATAGAATAACAG
This sequence comes from Bos indicus x Bos taurus, assembly GCF_003369695.1. NCBI lineage: Eukaryota > Metazoa > Chordata > Mammalia > Artiodactyla > Bovidae > Bos > Bos indicus x Bos taurus. The sequence continues at coordinate 31,657,142 of NC_040084.1, forward strand.
AAGTATTTCTGAAAAACAGAAAGTATTTCAGACAGAGTGCCGTAAGTTAGGAACAGTAGAACCAGCGTGAAAGTAACACGGAACAGACTTAATGACCGCAATAGACCCCATCTGCCCAACATCCATTTACTCTCCCTCCTGGCAAACCCTGGCTTTGTTCAGGTCTCCATTCTTTTCTGCACAGTCATGTGCTTTAGGGGAAATATCTTAAGCCTCATTGCCAGGGACTGAATTCCAAATCTCTAAGTTAAGAGAATCCCACTAACCTTGCCTTTAGTTGTTTTAATCATTCTAACCAATGAGAACTGAGGCAAAGTCTATTGAGGGTCTTCGGGCAAGACTCCTTGATCTTCAGAAAAAACCACAAGGGAAAAACAGCTCCATCCTCTACTGATGAACATCGTTCTATCTGGGTGTAACGGTTGGTGCTGTCGCAGCTATCCTGTGACCAGGCTTAGCCTGAGGACCATACCAACACACAGAAGAGTGGAACCATCAAAAGAGAGGGAAAGCCTGGGTTTTTAATGATGTTTATCAGCTAAACTAAGCAGTCACTCTTCTTTCAGATTTTTGTTAATTAGTTCATGAATTTCTCTTATGTATATTTTTATTGAAGTATTGACAATATTAGTTTCAGGTGCACAACATTGCGATTCAATATTTTTAAATATTGGGATTATTTTTTAAATATTACAAAATGATCACCACTACAAGTCTAGTTACCATCTGTCACCATACAAAGCTATTATACTGTTATGACTATATCCCCTCTGCTGTATAGCGTATCCCTGTGACTAACTTATTTTATAACTGAAAGTTCGTACTTCAGTCCCTTCATTTATTTTAGCTACCCACCCCACCCCTGTGACAAACACCTATGTGTTTTCTGTATCACTGTTTCTTTTTGTTTTATGTTCATTTTTTATATTCCACATGTAAGTAAAAGCATACAGTATATGTCTTTCTCTAACTTCACTTAGCATAATGTCCTCCAGATCCATCCATGTTGTCACAAATGGAAAGATTTCGATATTTTAAGTTGATTTGAGACAATTTTCTGTTACTTGTGCCATGAGCATTCTGCATAATGCAATGATTTAAATGCTTGCTCAAAATGAGCTAGGAACAAAGACCTATAACTGAATATTTATAGCAACCTTAATAATAATAGCAAAAATCTGGAAATAATCCAAATGTCAACCAGGTGGTATATAGTTAAGAAATTGTAGTATATATTAACACAATGGAATAATACTCAGTAATAAAAAGGGATAAATTCCTGATACATCCAACAATGTGGATAAATCTCAAAAGCATTATGCTAAGTGAAAGAAGTCAGCCACAGAAGGCTACATACTATATGATTCCATTTATCTGATATTCTAAAAGAGGAAAAATTATGTGTAATGGTTAGTTTTGTGTATTAAAAAGCTATAGTAGCAAGTTTTTGGTCAAACATCACTCTAAATTAAAATTTTTAAATCGTATTATAATAAAATACATTATTGTATAGTAAATATACTATATAATTTATTATTGTATAATAAAATGAAAATACAATTAGTATTTATTATGATAATAAATGCATAATACTGTATTATATTGTAAAATATAATAAAATAACATAAAATTTACTATTTTAAACATGTCTAAGTGCACAGTTTAATAGTGTTATGAACATTCACAATGCTGTGCAACCAACTCCAGAATTCTTTTCATCTTGAAAAACTAAAACTCTATACCTGCTTGAACAATAGCTCCCCATTACACCCTCTCCCAGCCCCTGGAAGCCACAATGTTTTCTTTCAGCTTTCTATGAATTTGACCACTCTCCGTACTTCACCTTAGTGAAATCATACAGTATTTATATTTTTGTGACTGGCTTATTTCACTAAGCATAATATGCTCAAGATTCATCCATGATGTAGCATGTGTCAGAATTTCCTTTTTTAAGGCTGAATAATAGTCCATAGCCAGGCTGGATGAAGCACAAGCAGAAATCAAGATTGCCAGGAGAAATATTAATCACCTCAGATATGCAGATGACACCACCCTTATGACAAAAAGCGAAGAAGAACTAAAGAGCCTCTTGATGAAAGTGAAAGAGGAGAGTGAAAAAGTTGGCTTAAAGCTCAACATTCAAAAAACTAAGATCATGGCATCTGGTCCCATCACTTATGGCAAATAGATGAGGAAACAATGCCAACAGTGACACTCTTCATTTTCTTGGGCTCCAAAATCACTGTAGATGGTGACTGTAGCCATGAAATTAAAAGATGCTTGCTCCTTGGAAGAAAACCTATGACCCACCTAGACAGCATATTAAAAAACAGAGACATTACTTTGCCAACAAAGGTCTGTCTAGTCAAAGCTATGGTTTTTCCAGTGGTCATGTATGGATGTGAGAGTTGGACCACAAAAGAAAGCTAAGCACTAAAGAATTGATGCTTTTGAAATATGGTGTTGGAGAAGACTCTTGAGAATCCCTTGGACTGAAAGGAGATCAAACCAATCAATCCTCGAGGAAATCAGTCCTGAATATTCATTGAAAGGACTGATGCTGAAACTGAAGCTCCAATACTTTGGCCACTTGATGTGAAGAACTGACTCAGCGTAAAAGATCCGATGCTGGGAAATATTGAAGACAGGAGGAGAAGGGGACAACAGAGGATGAGATGATGAGATGGCATCACTGACTCGATGGACATGAATTTTTGATCAAACTTCAGGAGTTGGTGATGGACAGGGAAGCCTGGCATGCTGCAGTCCATGGGATCTCAAAGAGTCAGACACAAGTGAGCAACTGAACTCAATAGTCCATTGTATGTGTATACCACATTTTGTTTATCCATTCAAATGTCAATAAACACTGGGGTTGCTTCCACCTTTTGGCTATGATGAATAATATTCAAGATCCTGCTTTCAATTATTTGGGTTTATATTAAAAAACAACTGTGGTATCACGTGAAAAAATAATGTAAAATATGCCAATACTTTTTATATTGATGACGTATTGATTGATATGTTTTATATATTTAGTTAAATAAAATACCTTATTAAAATACACTTCACCTTTCTTACTTTTTTAAGTAAGGTTTTTTTTCTTAAGATGTGATTAGCATTTAAATTAGCGGGCTTTAAGTAAAGCTGATTACCCTCCATAATGTGAGTGGGCTTCACACAATCAGTTAAAGACCTTAAAAGAAAAGACTAAAGAAGAGAAGGAATTCTGCTTCCATACTGTCTTTAGACTTGAGCTGCAATAGCAGCTCTTCTGTGGGTCTCCAGACCACAGGCTTGCCCTGCAGCCAGCCGCACAGTCACACGAGCCCACTAAATCTCTCTAAATATGCACAGAGAGGAGAGGTTCCTGTTTCTCTGGTGATCCCTAACTAATACACATAGGGACAAGAAACAGATGGGTAGTTGCCAATGGGCAGGATTCAGGAAAACAGATTGACTACAAACAAGCACAAGAAAACTTTTTGATATGAGGGGAATATTCTAGATCTGTACCGTTAACTATAGAAACCACTAGACAAGTGGCTATTAAGCACTTAAAATATGACTAGTCTGAATTCAGACATACTATAAGTATAAAAAAGTACATCAGATTTCAGACTTTGTATGAAAAAATAATGTAAAATGCATCAATAAATTTTGCATTGATTACATATTGATTGATATGCTTTATACATTTAGTTGAATAAAGTATCTTATTAAAATACACTTCACCTTTCTTACTTTTTTAATGTGGCTATAAGAAATTTAAGATTACATACATGGTTTATATTATATTTCTACCAGACAGTACTATTCTGTATTTTGATTGTGACATTAGTTACATGATTATATACACTGACAAAACTCTGTACTCTAAAAAGAGTGAATTTCATTGTGTATAAATTATAAGTAAATAAACAAAATTTTAAAACATGGGCTAGGAAAAATAGAAACAATTTTATCCTGTAAAAGATACTGTAATATTCATGTTAGGCTCATCCCCACTGTTGGATCTTTGTCCCATGTTCTTCTCTGTCCCTAGAAATTAAATGTTATTCACCTTTTAAGAACCAGCTAAGTCAATCTCATGCATTCCCCCCATTCCAGCTCTTCCCTGCCTCTCTGTCTCTTCTAAACTCTTGTTCCATTGAGAGCTGCAGTCTTATTCTTTCTTCATGACATGGAATTTGAGCTTGCTGGGTCAAATACCAGCCAAGAGAGGATGAAGGACTTAGGGGCAGGGATTGTGTTCAGAACATGATGAGTTCAAAACTTTAGATCCAGCCAGACTGGTTTTAAGGACCTGGGCTGACAGCCAGTTGCTACAGCTCAGCATCATAACATTTTCCAGGTGTTTCTGTGAATGTTACGTTTGGCTTCCTAGCTGGAGCAAGTTACCTAAAGCCAGGAACTATGTCTTATCCTCCTTGGGCAACCCCTGAGATACCCACTGCTCTTGAGTTTGACGCGCAAGAGCACCCCTGACTTAATGAAAACTACCTTTCCCAGGACTCCACATCCCTATGACCTTCTCAAGGAATACCAATTTATTCTCTCATACCTCATGTACCTGAAGATCAATAGATATGGTTAGTGTCTATTTTATTCCTCATTGCAGCTTCCAGAATCACACTCCCTCACTCTCTTGGAAAAAAAGCCATGTGCTTTTAAAGAACATGAGCTTGGTGCCGTTCCACCCTCTCCCTTTCCTCCTCCTTATATTTGAGAATTGCATGGCACATCTCCTCACCTGTCAACATCTGTGACACCTGGTTCACATCTTCCTCTCCACTCTTCTACAAGTCCTGCTATCAGTGACTTAAGAGAAACAACCCAGCCAGCCCCAGAAACTGACTTCTGGTGCCGGGGTCCAGCCCCAGCAGATCCAGGGGTACCCTTAGAATGACAGCCTAGGCGAAAGGATAGCAAAGAGAGAACAGGGCTTGATCTTCCTTGGTTAACACAGAAAGCCAATAAAGCTCCTGTGTTTCAAGGAGTCATCCTGAAAGCAGAACAGAGAGAGAAAAAGAGAGAAAAGGAAAAAAGAATGACACGGGGAGACCAAGCTTCAGTGAGTGAGGCCATTAACTTTATTTTCAAAAGGAACTTTTATACCTTGACTTGTACATAGAGGGAAATGAAAGATGCAAAGTCATACAGAGTCAGCCCAAACATTACATCTGTTTTGTCTTTATAGAAACCAGGATTTTTCTGCATACCTTTCCCATAAACAATGTTTTGTACAATATCTTCTGGCCTTGGAGGACTGTGGACATTTTATGACCCTTTTTTGATAAAGGCTGATCAGCCAGAAAACTTGTTTTCCCTTAAAGTGTTTCTTCTTTATTTCTCCCAGCCTCAGAAAGTACTAAACAGAATTACATTCTCATGGAGCAAAGGTGCAGTGAGTTACAACAAAGAAAGAACCAATTAGCTCAAAGGTCTGATGTGGCTAATTCCAAGGCTGCTACTTGTTTTTCTTACATTCCAGCTATGTTAACCAATGCACTCCCAGGTGCCCAATGGATAAGGGATATGGGCATTTGGCAGCAAGCATTGGCCCAGTAATGAAGCCCTTTACCAGTACTATCTATTCTAATAATTTCCATCCCTTAAAGGACTCTATGCTCATTAGGACTTTTAGAATGTTTTGGCTTCCCGTGCCTTTCAAGTTCGGGGAGTTGTGAACAATCATGTGTGTTAATTGCAAGAGTATGGATAAACCTGTCGGGCAAGCTAGAATGCCAACAGAGGGGTTTGAATTGAAATACTCCTATCATGCCCAGGAGACTTATTAACTAAAGCCCTAAGTCGACCTTTTCCAGAGAAAGGTGGTCGGGGATAGCCCCCTGTTAATGTCAGAAGAGTTGGTGAAAGGCACAAAATAGTAAGACAGACAGATTCTGGTTTTGGGGTAGATGCTCGAGCAAATCCAGGGAATCTCTCAAGCCATGATCCGCCTTGCTCATCATGGCTCTTCCACATGACCTTGTCATGGGTGGGATGTCCCGTGGTGGCTCCCAGCATTCTGGGGGTTATATTAAGCAGATGATTCTGAGCAAAATGCATACAGTGAATTAGTCTCCTATACCTCCTGCTCCTTAATTCCATCTTCTCTTCACCAGTCTGTAGTATTCTAAGGAATGCACTGGAGAAGGAAGAAGGCTTGTGCAAGAATAGAATGTGGGGAACACTGAAAGGTATGAGGTCTTCTAGAAGCTTTCAGGGAAATAATTTGTTCCCAAACATTTACGGTTCCTTTTAAAATTTAAAGATTTATTATTTAATTAATACATTTTAGTATGACAAATGACAAATTAGCAAAGAGAACAAATGTCAAAATGATCCAGAATTTCACCCTCTAGAGAAATATCTATTAAAATTTTAGTGAATATTTATTCCCAGACTTCCACTTCTAAACACCTGAATTTTCCTTTTTTATAAAATGGCAACTTAAGGGAGTTTGGGGGAGAGTGGATACAGGTACATGTATGGCTGAGGACCTTCACTGTTTACTTGAAATTATCACAATATTGTTAATCAGCTATATTCCAGTACAAAACAAAAAATTTAAAAAATAGAAATAGAGAAATGAGTGCTGATGGGGAAAACAACAACAACAAAAATTTAACCAGTGCTCAATAAATTTGTATATATTATACTCCTGGGGGAAAAAATAAGATGCCAACTTAGTAAATATGCTATTTTATAACTTGTATTTTACATTTGAAATGAGTATCTTTCCAAATTAACAAATATGTTCTACATTATAACTTTTAATTTTATACCATAATTTATTTAACTAATTCACAACATTTAGTTTATCTACAAATTTTTGTTATAGGCAGAATAGAATGAGCACTTTTGTAGCTAGATCTTCGTGTACATTTCTAATTTCCTTCAGGTAAATACCTATACATAAGATTTCTGGGTTAAAGAATTTATAATGTTATATATTAACATCTAAGTATGTTTTAGATAGAACATCTAAGATTTGTGACTAACTATCTCTTTTTAAATGTTTTTAGACTATTATTTGGCAGAATTCCCTTTCTAAGTTATATCACCAAATAACTAAGCTTCTATCAGTATTAGCATGAATGATTTTTGTTTATTCACTCTTAAAGTTGCTAACCTTTCTCACATTTACTCAATAAATATTTATTTAGGAACTACTATGTGCAGGACACTACCAGATGCTAGGGATAGGAAGCAAGACACCTGGAGTAATGTTCCCAGTGTGATTCAATATATTCTTCTTGTCTCTATGAAGCTACAGAGAAAGGTAAATCTATTCTTTTAAACTCTTAATTGGAGGATAATTGCTTTATAATGTTGTTATTTCTGCCATACAGCAATGTGAATCATACATAAGTAGAGAAAGGTGAGTCTAAACCAGCCCACACTGATCAATAAAAATCTCTTATTGTTAGGAGATGCCATCTGGAAGACACCTTTAAGGAAATCATCAGGTAGCCCAAATATCGCAAGTGGTCCAGAAAAGAAAGAACACCCCTGGGTAAAGGGAAAAAAATGTGCCAAAGGACGGAAGCATAAAAGAACAGGTCATTTTGTGCGACTGTAACATACACAACTGAAGCCTTGCCTGAAACCTAACATCACTAAAAGTACTTGCTGGTAGTGAGGGAATTCTGTGCGGAGGCTATACTACTGGACTGCTACCATCGTGAATTAATTGTTGCTCTTTGTTTATGTCCATTAACCTTCTGAAGTCCTATTAATTCTGAATAAACTCAGTCAGCTCAGTTTTTCTGTTTGAGCCCAGGAGCTAATGTTTGAAAGAAAGTTCCTCTGCACTAATTCCATGTTTTGGATAAACTCTGTACAACGGAGCAAATGGCTGAAGTCCAGAGCCCACAGCCCCAGTGGAATATACTTTTCAACCCCAAGAGACACCCTATTTGACCAACATACTAGACCTATTTTTCAGATTTTAAAGTCTTCTTCAATAAGTAGGAGGAAAAAAATTATGTTTCAGTTCTGCATATAATCAAAACAATAAATCCACATGGGGTAATTTTTTTCTCACTAAACATTGTTTAAAATGTATTATTATACCAAAGAACACAATTTTTTCCATTACTCCAACTACAGCTGAAAAAATAAAAATTTTCCATTTATATACAGCTTTAGAGTATTCAAAGCACTTTTACATATTACTTATTTGAACCTCAAAACAACCTTGAAGTCTTGAGACTCAAAACAACCTTGAAATATTACCCATATTGTAGCACATATTTTTGCAGAGAAGGAAACCAAAGTCGAAAATAAGTAGTTTACCCAAAGTGACACAATTATTATGACTAAACCACACTGCTCAAAAGTCTGAAAAGTCTCAATCAAGACTGGACTAATAGTCCTTCTCTGGGGCTCCCATTGTCCCATTGCCTATCCCTTCCAAAGCACTCATTTTACCAGTGTTTCTCATGCTTTAATGTACATGCAGATTATGACTCCATTGACTTAGGGGTGGGGCCTGAAATTCTGCATTTCTAATAAGCTCCAGAGCAATGCTGGTGCTGCTGGTCTAAGGCATGCCAATGGATCAGGACAGCCTGGTTTTGGTGTGTTTTTTTTTAATTCTCCTGCACCCCACTGGAAGCTCTATAAGGCCACGAATTATGCATTATTAATCAAAAGCATTCCTAGCATTTAACTCAAGATATGACAGGCTATGAAAGTCTCTATAAATATGAAATGAATGAAAAATTAAGTGAATAATGAAATCCATGTTTCTAACCTAGAGCTGCCTCCAGTATATTATGCTGTCTCTCACAAACAGTGGCCAGGACTGCCTTTCCCTTTTAACTACCACATTAGTTAAGGAAAACTCCAGCTTCCTTAAGAAAACCTATTATCTCAGTGGCTAAACACATTGAAGAGGGTTTTTTCTTGCTCATGTAAGTATATATGAGTCTTCCCTCTTGGAGTAGGTGAGGAAAGGTCTGCTCCACTCAGTCATTCAGAATCCAAGCTGACAGAGGCTATACCAACTGCAGTACAAGGCTGTCAAGGTCACCTCAAGAATCGACTTCTACCTAGCATGTGAAGCCTGAAAATAACTCATCCGTTCCACCTCTATTCCAAGAGAACCTGGGAAATGCAGCCTTCAGTCAGGTAGTCACACTCTAGCAACGATACACCAGAGAAGAGGGCAGAAGCCACAGGTGGACACAGTGCCCTTTACTGCTGTACAGCCCCCATGACAACCCACTGTGTGTTAATGGTGCTCCCTATTTTCCCAGGATTGTATGGGCAAATTCGTGATTTTCCCTTTTCCCGGATTTCCTTTACCCAAACAAGCTCCATCTGTTCAATTCCTCCCCACCCTTCAGTGCACATCTCAGAAGATATTTTTATGCAGCTTTTCCAGATCTCACAAACAATATGTCATCTCCCTTTCTTGAATCTCTAATGCTTTGTACTTTTCTAATACTCTCCAACACATTCTACCGTGCAGTTCAATTATGGTGTACTTATAAATTCCGCAGCTCTATATCTGAATCATCTTGGTAGTCCTCTCAAGCATCTAGTACAAAACTTTACATATAGCAGCAATTCAGTAAATAGGGGCATTTGTAAGTTGAGCTGAAAACACATATAATAAATATAAAGAACTCATCTGGTAATAACCTTGCTCTCTGTTTTTCAACAGAGGAGACAGCTATAACTCCAAAAGTGAAAGTAGAAGAACTGCCAGTGCTCAAAAGCTACAAATATAGCTAGAGCCAGGGCATAAAATGAAATACTTCTGGCTCATATAGTTCCACTGAGCCACACTGCATTTTATACACTTCTTCTTTAATGGTTCAGACGTACAGTTCTTAATATCACATGGAGACTCATAACCTTCAGAATACAGCATGAATCAGCTGGCTGCACTGCAAAGAGAATATAAAATGCCATCAAGAATGTCCTAACTGGAACAGTAAACTTTTAAAGTACAAACAACTCATCTGTTAGCAGGCTGGCATTTGACTGTCTGGAAAGTAAATACATTAGAAAGATATCTTTAAAGAGATCCTATTACCTGTGGAAGTCAGCAATTTTCAATCATGAGTCCGTAGCAGGTCTAGGTAAGAGATGCTGTGGCCCAGCCTTTCTGCAATGAATACAGCATGTTTGCTCAGTGTGCGTGCTCACTCAGTCATGTCCAACTCTTTGCCACCCCATGGACTATAGCCCGCCAGGCTCCTCTGTCCATGGAATTTTCCAGGCAAGAATCCTGGAGTGGGTTGCCATTTCCCCCTCCAAGGGATCTTGCTGACCCAGTGATTGAACCCTGGTCTCCTGTATTGCAGGAAGATTCTTTACTGTCTGAGCCACCTAGGAAGCCAGATATAGCATAAACAATCCCTTACTCCTAACATGAAGAGTTTCTAATCACCAGAGCTTGAATCTGCAACAACTTCCTTAGCCTGAGCCAAATTTGTCTTCACTTATCCAGTTTATGGGGCATGGATTCTTGGATATACAACCTACAGAAGGATATTGTTAAAAATGTAAATCTGAACACAAATGCATCCTTCATTGTCTTACCAAAACGGTTTTTCAAAACTTTGCCCGAGCAGTCTGGTTTGCTTAAAAGTGCTCCAGGGAACCCAGCATCCAGTCCAGGGACCTAGGGAAGAGCCCACCCAAAGAAAGAGTTCCTGCTTTGGCTTGAACAAGGCTGTTGCTTTTTCCCTGAACCCTGGAATTAGCAGCTCTCTGTAGCTGAGGCTTTTCAGGGTATAGGCAAGGGAATGTAGTTTAGAGTATCTTCCCAGGAAAAGGGATATCCTTTATTCCTTACTCTTCCCTATTGGTTCTCAAGCTATCCCAGCAGGGCAAGATTGAAGAAAGAGGCAGGTGACTCCAAATTGGTTGGTGGTGGGTTTAATATGTAAGGGTACTTATATATGAGGCTCAGCTTGGGCTTCTCCCACAACCCATCTGAATGGTAAAACCTTAATTTAGAGGGCTTGGTGGAGTTCAGTCACATGTAGCAGCCAGATGGTCTCCAGGACACCTTATTCTCCCAAGGCTGCATCCATGAAAATGGCTTCTACTGTGGAAACGGTGGGCAGGACGTACAGTCCCTGGACAGAAGGAGGCTAGATGCCTCTGTTTGCCCACGTCTGGCTCTCAGGTCATGCGACAATCACTTCTTGTCAGTGACCTCCTCCAACACTATCCCTCGTGATCTGACTCCCAGGCTATGGGACTTTAATAAACCAATGTTCAGATCCTGATGCTCTTGGTGGAAAAAACACTCTTACTTATTTTGGGAATTATTATCTTGATCTGTGTTTTCTCTTGTATGTGCCTCTGTTGCTGCTATGGCATTTGCCTCCAGTGCAGCCAGACCGCCATCAAATGAGCTGCCTCCAGGCTACTGAAACCCCCTGCTGGTAACTCACAGCACAGTGTGGAGGCAGGATGCTTATAGGGTTGTACGAGCAAGTCATGACGGTGGACCGTTGGAGGAGGTCATCGAGAGGTCATGACCGCCCATTGACCCCAGCAGAGGCTCCTCACTCCCTCCCCCGACCTCGGAATTACTGCCTGTGGCTCAGATGGTAAAGTGCCTGCCTACAATGCTTGAGACCTGGGTTTGATCCCTGGGTCAGGAAGATCCTCTGGAGAAGGAAATGGCAGTACTCTCCAGTATTCCAATACTCTTGCCTGGAAAATCCCATGAACAGAGGAGCCTGGTAGGCTATGGTCCATGGGGTCACAAAGAGTCGGACATGACTGAGCAACTTAACTAACCTAACCTAACCAGAGAGCCCACAGATCAGATCAGATCAGTTGCTCAGTCGTGTCCAACTCATTGCGACCCCATGAATTGCAGCATGCCAGGCCTCCCTGTCCATCACCAACTCCTGGAGTTCACTCAGACTCACGTCCATTGAGTCAGTGATGCCATCCAGCCATCTCATCCTCTGTCGTCCCCTTCTCCTCCTGCCCCCAATCCCTCCCAGCATCAGAGTCTTTTCCAATGAGTCAAATCTTCACATGAGGTGGCCAAAGTACTGGAGTTTCAGCTTTAGCATCATTCCTTCCAAAGAACACCCAGGGCTGATCTCCTTCAGAATGGACTGGTTGGATCTCCTTGCAGTCCAAGGGACTCTCAAGAGTCTTCTCCAACACCACAGTTCAAAAGCATCAATTCTTCAGTGCTCAGCCTTCTTCACAGTCCAACCCTCACATCCATACATGACCACAGGAAAAACCATAGCCTTGACTAGACGGACCTTTGTTGGCAAAGTAATGTCTCTGCTTTTGAATATGCTATCTAGGTTGGTCATAACTTTCCTTCCAAGGAGTAAGCGTCTTTTAATTTCATGGCTGCAGTCACCATCTGTAGTGATTTTGGAGCCCAGAAAAATAAAGTCTGACACTGTTTCCACTGTTTCCCTATCTATTTCCCATGAAGTGATGGGACCAGATGCCATGACCTTCGTTTTCTGAATGTTGAGCTTTAAACCAACTTTTTCACTCTCCACTTTCACTTTCATCAAGAGGCTTTGTAGTTCTTCTTCACTTTCTGCCATAAGGGTGGTGTCATCTGTATATCTGAGGTTATTGATATTTCTCCCGGAAATCTTGATTCCAGCTTGTGCTTCTTCCAGTCCAGCGTTTCTCATGATGTACTCTGCATATAAGTTAAATAAACAGGGTGACAATATACAGCCTTGACATACTCCTTTTCCTATTTGGAACCAGTCTGTTGTTCCATGTCCAGTTCTAACTGTTGCTTCCTGACCTGCATACAGATTTCTCAAGAGGCAGATCAGGTGGTCTGGTATTCCCATCTCTTTCAGAATTTTCCACAGTTTATTGTGATGCACACAGTCAAAGGCTTTGGCATAGTCAATAAAGCAGAAATAGATGTTTTTCTGGAACTCTCTTGCTTTTTCCATGATCCGGTGGGTGTTGGCAATTTGATCTCTGGTTCCTCTGCCTTTTCTAAAACCAGCTTGAACATCAGGAAGTTCACGGTTCACATATTGCTGAAGCCTGGCTTGGAGAATTTTGAGCATTACTTTACTAGCATGTGAGATGAGTGCAATTGTGCGGTAGTTTGAGCATTCTTTGGCATTGCCTTTCTTTGGGATTGGAATGAAAACTGACCTTTTCCAGTCCTGTGGCCACTGCTGAGTTTTCCAAATTTGCTGGCATATTGAGTGCAGCACTTTCACAACATCATCTTTCAGGATTTGAAATAGCTCAACTGGAATTCCATCACCTCCACTAGCTTTGTTTGTAGTGATGCTTTTTAAGGCCCACTTGACTTCACATTCCAGCATGTCTGGCTCTAGGTCAGTGATCACACCATTGTGATTATCTGGGTCGTGAAGATCTTTTTTGTACAGTTCTTCTGTGTATTCTTGCCATCTCTTCTTAATATCTTCTGCTTCTGTTAGGTCCATACCATTTCTGTCCTTTATCGAGCCCATCTTTGCATGAAATGTTCCTTTGGTATCTCTGATTTTCTTGAAGAGATCCCTTGTGTTTCCCATTCTGTTGTTTTCCTCTATTTCTTTGCATTGATTGCTGAAGAAGGCTTTCTTATCTCTTCTTGCTGTTCTTTGGAACTCTGCATTCAGATGCTTATATCTTTCCTTTTCTCCTTTGCTTTTCACTTCTCTTCTTTGCACAGCTATTTGTAAGGCCTCCCCAGACAACTATTTTGCTTTTTTGCATTTATTTTCCATGGGGATGGTCTTGATCCCTGTCTCCTGTACAATGTCACAAACCTCATTCCATAGTTCATCAGGCACTCTATCAGATCTAGGCTCTTAATTCTATTTCTCACTTCCACTGTATAATCATAAGGGATTTGATTTAGGTCATACCTGAATGGTCTAGTGGTTTTCCCTACTTTCTTCAATTTAAGTCTGAATTGGCAATAAGGAGTTCATGGTCTGTGCCACAGTCAGCTCCTGGTCTTGTTTTTGCTCACTGTATAGAGCTTCTCCATCTTTGGCTGCAAAGAATATAATCACTCTGATTTCGGCGTTGACCATCTGGTGATGTCCCTGTATAGAGTCTTCTCTTGTGTTGTTGGAAGAGGGTGTTTGTTATGACCAGTGCATTTTCTTGGCAAAACTCTATTAGTCTTTGTCCTGCTTCATTCCGTATTCCAAGGCCAAATTTGCCTGTTACTCCAGGTGTTTCTTGACTTCCTACTTTTGCATTCCAGTCCCCTATAATGAAAAGGACATCTTTTTGGGGTGTTAGTTCTAAAACGTCTTGTAGGTCTTCATAGAACCGTTCAATTTCAGCTTCTTCAGGGTTACTGGTTGGGGCATAGACTTGGATTACTCTGATATTGAATAGTTTGCCTTGGAAACGAACAGAGATCATTCTGTCGTTTTGACATTGCATCCAAGTACTGCATTTTGGACCCTTTTGTTGACCATGATGGCTACTCCATTTCTTCTGAGGGATTCCTGCCCGCAGTAGTAGATATAATGGTCATCTGAGTTAAATTCACCCATTCCAGTCCATTTTAGTTTGCTGATTCCTAGAATGTCGACATTCACTCTTGCCATCTCTTGTTTGACCACTTCCAATTTGCCTTGATTCATGGACCTGACATTCCAGGTTCCTATGCAGTATTGCTCTTTACAGCATTGGACCTTGCTTCTATCACCAGTCACATCCACAGCTGGGTATTCTTTTTGCTTTGGCTCCATCCCTTCATTCTTTCTGGAGTTATTTCTCCACTGATCTCCAGTAGTACATTGGGCACCTACTGACCTGGGGAGTTTCTCTTTCAATATCCTATCATTTTGCCTTTTCCTACTGTTCATGGGGTTCTCAAGGCAAGAATACTGAAGTGGTTTGCCATTCCCTTCTCCAGTGGACCACATTCTGTCAGATCTCTCCACCATGACCCGCCCATCTTGGGTTGCCCCACAGGCATGGCTTAGTTTCATTGAGTTAGACAAGGCTTTGGTCCTAGTGTGATTAGATTGACTAGTTTTCTGTTAGTATGGTTTCAGTGTGTTTGGCCTCTGATGCCCTCTTGCAACACCTACCATCTTACTTGGGTTTCTCTTAACTTGGGCATGGGGTATCTCTTCATGGCTGCTCCAGCAAACAGTACTGTGCTATTTCATGGAGAAACCTTGAGAGAGTAACATGCTTTTGACATCATATGAACAGTATAAGAGACTGAGCCCAGTTAAGGCTTCAGTGTAAATTTTTAAGATTCTGACTGGGTGGGGGTGCAGAGATCTACTGGTCGTCCTGTGGCCACCTAAGACAAGCCTGGAATGAAGTTCCCTTGCTTCCTAAACCTGCCACCACCAATCAGGAGTGACCTGCCTCCTTCTCCAGTGCCTCCCTGCCCTCTGTGTCCAGAGACCAGTTTCAGATTGCACTCAGAGAACTTGTGAGGTTATGAATCGACATTTCCACTGCCTCACACTCAAGTGAAAAACATGACCATACTGAAAAATAAAGGAGGGGGGGAAAAAAGGTAAGCTTGAGAAAATTTCCTCTTTGGGAAAGAGTTTAAAAAATAGGATCAGACGGCAAGCTTCACAGCTTAAACACTGAGAAATATCTAGCACAGTCCTTCCATGAGCCCCAATATGTATAAAGGAGTATCAGTAATGTTCTAATTTCTCCAGTTGATTAACCTTTATCTCTTAACAGGGAAATATAAAATATGAAAATTTTCTTGATGGATTTTGGACAACACAATTTTATGGTTGTCCTAGGGTAGACCTTCCTATTAAAAGGTGCCCTATAGGAGATTGGGACCTAAGAAAATAGTGAACACTAGTTCTATGGCTATCGTCTCAAAATACTGGATTTCTAGTAGTATTGACAGGTAATCCAGCAAACTGAATTTTTCAATTAAACTTAAATTATCAATTAAAGGAGCATCCAAGGATGTGATCATGTTGGATATTGCAAGGGATGCAAAGATGAGTTAAGCCATGATCCCTTCTTCAAGGGGCAAATTGTCTGTTGGGGAGTTTTTGTTGTGAGGTTTTTGAGTGAGGACGGCTGCAGGAAAGGTTTTTAAAAGTCAAAAATAATTGTAGGACGTGGAAAAATATAAGTTCCAAAGGAAATAGCACATGAGGGTTCAGAGGAAGGAGAGAAAGTAACTGGTTGGAGGGAGTAAGAAAATATGTTATAAATGGGTGGGGTTTGAGAAGACTTAAGACTTGAAGATGGCTAGTGTTTTGTCCAAAGGAAAAAGGTGGAGAACATTTATGTAAAAACCAATGTTAACTATAGTCATCATCCTCATGACTGGCATTTGCTGAGAGCCCACTCCAGTATTCTTGCCTTGAGAATCCCATAGACAGAGAAGTCTGGTAGGCTACAGTCCATGGGGTCACAATGAGTCGGACACGACCGGAGCGACAACACTCATGCATGCACTCTTGTATTAGGAACTGTGCTAAGCCTTTACAGACAATAACTTCTGTAATCTACACAACCACACTGCCAAGTAGGATCTATTATTATCATCATTTTACAAAAGAAGAAACCCAAGACCACATGGCTAAAAGTAGCAGAATCTGAAACTGAGAACAGGTCAGGTAACTGAAAATCTAGTTTGAATAGAGCATTCAGTGATCATCAATAAACAAAACAAATTAAGTGTAGAAATGCAGGTCAGAATTTCCCAAGGCCCCAGATGTTGGATTAAAGAATATTTGCTTAGTTGACAGGCAAATGAGCAGCCACTGAAAGGTTTTGAACAATCTTTGACGTTACCCAAGCTGATGGTGTTGTACAGACATAATGGAGTAGAGGGAACTAGAGGGACAGCAAGACCAAGAAGTCACTGCCAATTTTTCAGATAAGAAGCAAAGTTAGAGTGAAGGTCTTGATAATAAAGTAAGAGATATGATAAACGTCAAAAAAAAAAAAGTCGACAGAGCTTGCCAACCAAATGATTAAGTCCTAGATACCTTAGAGAAAAATCAGAGTCAACAGTGACACCCAGATTTGGGATCAGAGGCTGAAATGATGGTTTCAGAAATAGAACTAGGTAAGAAAGAATTGTTGAAGGGAAGATAATGCCCATGAACTTCTCCACCTTCACCTCCTCCTCCTTGTCCTCCTCCTCCTTGTCACCATCACCATGATCTGCAGGTGATGGCTCTTAGCCTAAGTCAGGCAGCACTCTAAGCAGTTTACACTAATATTAACTAATTTAGAAATAAAAGCAAGTCATAAGGTACATACTAATAATACCCCTCATTTGATAAATAAGAAAATGGAGACACAGAAGGGTAAAAGTCCTGTCGTTAATAAATTAGCAGTGGAGCCTAAATTTAAAGTTAGGTATGCTGGCTCCAAAGTCCATCTTGAAATATTTAAAACTGCATGAAGGGGACTTTCCTGGTGTTCCAGTGGTTGATACTTCACCTTCCAATGCAAGGGGTGTGGATTCGATCCCTGGTTAGGGAGCCAAGATCCCATATACCTTGTGGCTGAAAAACCAAAACAGAAGAGATATTGTAACAACTTCAATAAAGAATTTAAAAATGGTCCACATCAAAAAAAAAAAAGAAAAAAAAACAAACAGAGTGAAGGATGGGCATCAAAATGTTATCTTTATTGGGTGAACTCTTACTGGTGTCTTTCAGTAGTGTATAGGGGAAATTAGGATGAATAAACAATCTCATACTTGCAGGCAGGACCTCTACACTTACATTGCAAGATCCCAGTACTGAAGCCTTTCCTCTTTTTGCCACGGCGCCTTCACAAGAGGCAAGGGTTTTGTCTGCTCACACCTTGCAGTGCTCCATTAACGTTCTAGAGGCAGCCAGCTGGTGTCTTGTCTCTGCGTAATCCTCATTCTGCCTCTTATAAGTAATAGGGATTTTCTCTCCTTTACAGGAAGACCGTCTTACATACTTTCACTCTTCTGTTCTGATACAGCTGGATCACATATGACTCTGCCTGGGGTTCCTCTTCTAACAGGCAATTTGAGAATATACACATGTTTCACCTGTGGTGGGGAGCTCAGTTCTTAGCTTCAGTGCTGGAAGCTCTTGCTTCCTACAGAGGAATTGTTTTAATTTTGCTCAACTAGAGTCTCCTCCAATGTATTTCCAGTTTTCTTGCCTGGGAAATCCCATGAACAGAGGTAGCCTTGCCGGCTACTATCCATGGGGTCACAAAAGAGTCAGACGTGACTTAGCAACTAAACAATAATAACAAAAACCAGTGTATTGGGGTGATACATTTGTTCAGTTTCCTTGTTTCTTCTTTCCTGGTACCAAAACAATGAAATTGAACTGTGTGTGGCCATGAAAAGGGGCTGAAGAAAAGTTAAGGCAGTACCCAAGGAGAGAAGGCAGGGCCAAGAGAGAGTGGTAAGTGAGAAGCCCGGAGGGGCTACCTGACATCTGATGGTGTGAGTGGCCAAACAAGGTGGCAGCTGGGCTGGGTCTTGTCTCCTGTCTCCAGGGGACGTTAAATGAGCTAGCACCATTGGGAGGACACAGAAAACATTACACGCTGCTCTGACTTGTAGAGTCAATGGACAGGACGCCAACCCACAAGCTACATGTAGCTCAACAAAAATTAACCAATGCTTTAGGAGTTCCCCCACTCAATTTACTATGATAAATATTTTTAAACATAAAAATTGAAAGACTGGTACATTGATCATAAGTATTCCTCCTGCCTAAATTCAACAATTGTTAATATTAAATATATTACCATATTTGCTTTATCAACATACATATTTACACATACTAAGTCTATATTTACATATGTGTATATATTTGTTTTAGGGTTTCCCTGGTGGCTCAGACAGTAAAGAATCTGCCTGCAATGTGGGAGACTCAGGTTCTGTCCCTGGATTGGGAAGATCCCCTGGAGAAGGAAATGGCAACCTGCTCCAGTAGTCTTTTCTAGAGAATTCCATAAACAGAGGACCCTGGCTGGTTACAGTCCACGAGCTCTCAAAGAGTCAGACACAAGTGAGTGAGTAACGCTTTCACTATATTTTTTTTTACTAAGCCATTTGAAAGTACACTGCCAACATCATGGCACTTTATTCATAATTGCTGCAGTTTATATCTAATAGAAACTAAAGTGTTCTCCTTAAAGACTGTAATACCATTATGCCTCAAAAAACTGAGTGTTTTAATGTGACCTAATAGCTAGACGATAATTAAATTTTCTATATTGTCCCAAAAACATACCATTAGGATCTGATTTAAGTTCAGCTTTGCATTTGGATGTTATCTCATTTTTTAAGTTTTCTCTTTATTGTAGTTGAACATATGCATAGAAGAGGCAACAAATCATGTGTCAAACTCAGTTTTCATAAAGTGAACACATATGTGGAGCTACCACCCATATCAAAAGATGAAATATTACCAACACCTTAGAATCCTTCCTTGTGCTTCCTCTCCATCAGTAAACCTCCCCGAAGGTAATCACTTCTTTGCATCAGTTACATTCTTGAACTTTCTATAAAGGCACTTTTATAGTTCACATCTTATTTTGTCTGGCTTCTTCCAATCGAATGATGCTTGTAAAATTCATCAATATTGTTGTATGTAACAGTAATTCCTATATTCTTACTGTTGTATATTATTCATTTTACTAATATTCTACAATTTAGTTGCCTATTGTTGACCGATCATTTGGATATCCTCTTTTTTCAAATGCATGTTCTGTCTATGAACATTTTTAAATCAGGTTACCCATCATTTTCTCACTAACTTGTATGTTGCTTTTATACTGAGGATGTGAGTTCTTTGTTAAATATATGTATTGTAAATATACTCTTTCGTGGTGGTTTGCCTGTTCATTCCCCTAGCTGTGTGCATTTCTGTTATTTTAGTGAACTCCAATCTTTCCCTATATGACTAGTGCTTTTTGTGTCTTTTTTAAGAATTCTCTGCCAACTCCATGAATATATTCTCCTTTGTTATCTTCTGTGAGCTTTATTATCTTATCTTCATTTAGATATAAAATCCATCTGAATTTGATTTTTGCGCATGACATGAAGCATCATTTTCACTTTTTCCCACATGGGTATGCAATTGAACCATTTTATTTAATAAAATGACTATTCTTTTCTCTATTCACTGCTATATCAACATTGCCATATATCACATAACCGTATATTGGTAGGTCTATTTTTGGAATTTTACTATTAAACCTATTGTCTTCCAGAAAATACAACGTTGTCTTAGTTCCTATAACTTCCTAGTAAATATTAAAATCTGCCAGTGTAACTTGCCCACCTTTGTTCCTCAGTATTGTCTAGACTGTTCTTAGACCTCTGGATTTCCATACGTAATTAAAAGCTGACTCATTCATTTTTAGACTAGATCAATTGTGGAGGTTTGTCATCTTTACAATAATGGCTCTTCTAATCTACAATATGGAATGACTTTTCATTTATGTATTTAAGTCTGCTTTCTTCTCTTAATGTTTTTATATAAATTCCTTGTACATCTTTTTAAATTGTTTTAGTTAATATACTATATTATTTTCAGATATACAATATTGATTTGATATTTTTGTACATTATAAAATGATTAATACAGTAAGACTATCATCATCACCATACAAAGCTGTTACAATATCACTGACTTTATTCCTTATGTGAACATTACATCCCCATGACTTATTTATCTTATAGCTAGAAGTTTGTACCTCTTAATCCCCTTACCTATTTCATCTGTTCCCTACCTCCTCTACCCTCAGGCAACCACTAGTTTTTTCTATCTATGACTCTCTTTTTGTTTTGTTTTTCTTATTTGTTTATTTGCTTTGTTTTTGGATTCCAAACATGAGTAAAATCATCTGGTATTTTCCCCTCTCCCGTCATATTTCAGTTAGCATAACACCTTCCTAATCCATACCTAGTGGTACAAATGACAAAATTTAATTCCTTTTAGGGCTGAGTTATATTTCATTCTATATATATACAACATCTTCTTTATCCATTTATGGGTGGACATTTAGGTTCCTTCCATTTCGTGGCTGGAGAAGGCAATGGTAACCCACGCCAATACTCTTACTGGAAACTCTCATGGACGGAGGAGCCTGGTGGGCTGCAGTCCATGGGGTCGTGAAGAGTCAGACACGACTGAGCAACTTCACTTTCACTTTTCACTTTCATGCATTGGAGAAGGAAATGGCAACCCACTCCAGTGTTCTTGCCTGGAGAGTCCCAGGGATGGGGGAGCCTGGTGGGCTGCCGTCTATGGGGTCGCAAAGAGTCGGACATGACTAAAGTGACTTAGCAGCAGCAGCAGCAGCATTTCTTGGCTAATGTAAGTAGTGCTGCAATGCACCTATAAGTACATATACCTTTTTGAATTGGTATTTTTGTTTTCTTCAAATAAATTTCTGAATCATATGGTACAAGTGGAATTGCTCGATCTTATGGCAGTTACATTTTTAGTTTTCTGAGGAAACTCTGTACTGTTTTTCATAGTAGTTGCTTCAATTTCTATTCCAACGAATAATGCACAATGGTTCCCTTTCCTCAACATCTTCATTAATACCTGTAGATGCTTGTCTTTTTAATGATAGCCATTCTGATGGGAATGGAATGACATTCTGGAATGCAAAAGTAGGAAGTCAAGAGATACCTGGAGTAACAGGCAAATTTGGCCTTGGAGTACAAAATAAAGCAGGGCAAAGGCTAACAGACTTTTGCCAAAAGAACTCACTGGTCATAGCAAACACCCTCTTCCAACAACACAAGAGAAGACTTTATACATGAACATCACCAGATGGTCAATACCAAAATCAGATTGATTATGCTCTTTGCAGCCAAAGATGAAGAAGCTCTATACAGTTAGCAAAAACAAGACCGGGAGCTAACTGTGGCTCAGATCATGAACTCTTTATTGCCAAATTCAGACTTAAATTGAACAAAGTAAGGAAAATCACTAAGCCATTCAGGTATGACATAAGTCAAATCCCTTATCATTATACAGTGGAAGAGACAAATAGATTCAAGGGATTAGGTCTGATAGACAGAGTGCCTCAAGAACTATGGATGGAGGTTCGTGACTGTACAGGAGGCAGTGATTAAAACCCTCCCCAAGAAAAAGAAATTCAAAAAGGGAAAATGTAGTCTGAGGAGGCCTTACAAATAGCTGAGAAAAGAAGAGAAGCTAAAGGCAAAGGAGAAAAGGAATGATATACCCATTTGAATGCAGAGTTCCAGAGAATAGCAAGGAGAGATAAGAAAGCCTTCCACAGCAATCAGTGCAAAGAAATAGAAGAAAACAATAAAATGGGAAAGACTAGAGATGTCTTCAAAAAATTAGAGATACCAAGGGAATATTTCATCCAAAGATGGGCACAGTAAAGGACAGAAATGATATGGACATAACAGAAGCAGAAGAAATTAAGAAAAGGGCAAGAATACACAGAACTATACAAAAAAGATCTTCACGACCAAGATAACCATGATGATGTGATCATTCACCTAGAGCCAAACCTCCTGGAATGTGAGGTCAAATGGGCCATAGGAAGCATCACTACGAACAAAGCTAATGGTGGTGATGGAATTCCAGTTGAGCTGTTACAAATCCTAAGAGATGATACTGTGAAAGTGCTGCACTCAATATGCCAGCAAATTTGGAAAACTCATCAATGGCCACAGGACTGGAAAAGGTCAGTTTTCATCCCAATCCCAAAGAAGGGCAATGCCAAAGAATGTTCAAACAACCACACAAATGCACTCATCTCACATGCTAGCAAATTAATGCTCAAAATTCTCCAAGCCAGGCTTCAACAGTATATGAACGGTGAAATTCCAGATGTTCAAGCTGGTTTTAGAAAAGGCAGAGGAACCAGAGATCAAATTGCCAACATCTGTTGGATCATAGAAAAAGCAAGAGAATTACAGGAAAACATCTACTTCTGCTTTATTGATTATGCCAAAGCCTTTGACTGTGTGGACAAAAATAAACTGTGGAAAATTCTTCAAGACGTGGAATACCAGACCACCTTACCTGCCTCCTGATAAATCTATAGGCAGGTCAAGAAGCAACAGTTAGAAATGGACATAGAACAACAGACTGGTTCCAAATTGAAAAAGGAGTATGTCAAGGCTGTATATTGTCACCCTGCTTATTTAACCTATATTTAGAGTACATCATGTGAAATGCTGGGCTGGATGAAGCACAAGTTGGAACCAATATTGCCGGGAGAAATGTCAATAACCTCAGCTAGGCAGATGACACCACCCTTATGGCAGAAAGTGAAGAGGAACTAAAAAGCCTCTTGATGAAAGTGAAAGAGGAGAGTGGAAAAAGCTGGCTTAAAACTCAACATTCAAAAAACTAAGGTCATGGCACCCAGTCCCATCACTCCATGGCAAATAGATGGAGAAAAATGGAAATAGTGACAGACTTCATTTTCTTGGGCTCCAAAGTCACTGCAGGTGGTGACTGCAGCCATGAAATTAAAAGACACATGCTCCTTGAAAGAAAAGCTATAACAAACCTAGACAGCATGTTAAAAAGCAGAGACATTACTTACCAACAAAGTCTGTCTAGTCAAAGCTATGGTTTTTCCAGTGGTCATGTACGGGTGTGAGAGTTGGATCACAAAGAAAGCTGAGCACCAAAGAATTGATGCTTTTGAACTGTGGTATTAGAGAAGACTCTCGAGAATCCCTTGGACTGCAAGGAGATCCAACCAGTCAATCCTGAAGAAAATCAGTCCTGAATATTCATTGGAAGGACTGATGTTGAAGCTGAAACTCCAATACTTTGGCCACCTGATGCGAAGAACTGACTCATTAAAAAAGACCCTGATGCTGGGAAAGATTGAAGGCAGGAGGAGAAGGGGACAACAGAGGATGAAATGGTTGGATGGCATCACTGACTCGATGAACATGAGTTTGAGCAAGTTCCGGGAGCTGGTAATGGACAGGGAACCTGGCATGCTGCAGTCCATGGGGTCACAAAGAGTCAGACATGACTGAGGGACTGAACTCAACTGAACTGATCCTGACAGATGTGCATTATCTCACTGTGATTTTTGACTTGCATTTCCCTGATGGTTAGCTATATTGAGCATCTGTGCCTGTTAGCCATCTGTATGTCTTTTTTGGAAAAGTATCTGTTCAGGTCCTCTACTCATTTTTAATCAAGTTCTTTGTTTTGTTGACATTGAGTTGTACACATTCTTTATATATTTCTGATGTCAACCCCTTATATGTCATTCGCAACCATCTTCTCCCCTTCAGTAGGCTGCCTTTTCACCATCTTGATGGTTTCCTTCGTTGTGCAAAAACTTTTTCATTTGATGTAGTTTCATTTGCTTATTTTTGCTTTTGTTGTCCTTGCCTGAGGAGACAAATTCAAAAAAATATTTCTAAGACCAGTGTCAAAGAGATTACAGCCTGTTTTCCTCTGGAAGATTTATGGTTTTAGAACTTACATTTAAGCTTTTAATTCATTTTGAGTTTATTTTTGCATATGCTGTAAGAAAGTGGTCGAGTTTGTTTCTTTTGGAGGTAGCTGCCCAGTTTTCTTAACACCATTTATTGAAGAGACTGTCTTGTCCCCGTTTGTATATTCTTGATTCCTTTGTCATAATTAATTGACCATATAAGTGTGGGTTTATTTCTGGACCCTATTCTGCTCTTGCCTGGAAAATCCCATGGACGGAGGAGCCTGGTAGGCTGCAGTCCATGGGGTCACGAAGAGTCGGACACGACTGAGCGACTTCACTTTCACTTTTCCCTTTCATGCATTGGAGAAGGAAATGGCAACCCACTCCAGTGTTCTTGCCTGGAGAATCCCAGGGACGGGGGAGCCTGGTAGGCTGCAGTCCATGGGGTCGCAGAGTCGGACACGACTGATGCAACTTAGCAGCAGCAGCAGCATTCTGCTCTATTGACATATGTCTGTTTGTTGTGCCAGTACCATACTATTTTGATTACTGTAAGTTTGTACTATCAAGTCTGCAAATGTGATGCTTCAGATTTGTTCACGTTTCTCAAAATTGCTTTGGCTACTTAGAGTCTTTGTGGTTCCATACAAATTTTAGGATGTGTTCCAGTCCTATGAAAAATGCCATTAGAATTTTGAAATGGATTGCATTGAACCCATAAATTGCTTTGAGTACTAGAAACATTTTAATGATACTGATTCTTGTAATCCATGAGTATGGTATATCATTCCATACATGTATGTCATCTTCAATTTCTTTCACTAATGTCTTGTAGTTTTCAGAGTACAGGTATGAAAATGTAACCTTCTTGTTAAACTTATTCCAAGATATTTTGTTCTTCTTGAAGTGATTGCAAATGGGATTATTTTCTTTATTTCTCTAACTCTTCATTATTAGTGTATAAAAGTAAAATAGATTTCTATATATTAATTTTGTATCCTGCAACTTTACTGAATCTTTATTAATTCTGATAGTGTTTTGGTGGAATCTGTAGGTTTCCTATATGCAGTATCATGTCATCTATAAATACTGACAACTTTGCTTCTTTTTTTCCAACATGGAAGTCTTTTCTTTTCTTTTTTTTCATCTGATTGCTGGGGCCAGGGCTTCCAATACTGTGTTGAATAAATGTGGAAAGAATGGACATCCTTGCTTTGTTTCTGATCTTACAGGAAAAGATTTCAGATTTTCACCATTGAGTGTGATGTTAGCTGTGGGTTTTTCATATATAGTCTTTATTATGTTGAGGCATTTTCCTCTATGCCCAATTTCTGGGGAGTTTTTATTGTATATTGTTGTTGAATTTTGTCAAATGTTTTCTATGTATCTATTGAGATGATCATATGACTTATATCCTTTTTTGTGTTAATGGGATGTATCATGTTGATTGATTTTTAGATGGTAAACCATCACTGCATATCTGGAATGAATCTGACTTGATCATAGTGTATGATTCTTTTAATGTATTGCTGAATTTGGTTCACTAATATTTTGTTGGGGTTTTTTTATGCCTATATTTATCAGAAATATCAGCCTGTAATTTTCTTTTTCTGTGGTATCTTAATTGGTTTTGGTGTCAGTGTCATAATGACTTTGTAAAATGAATTTGAAAGTGTTTCTTCCTCTTCAATTTTGGAGGGATAATTTGAGTAGGATGAGTTTTAACCCTTATGTAAATGCTTGGTAGAAATCACCTGTAAAGCAATTTGGTCCCAGATTTTGTTTGTTGGGAGGGTTTTGATTACTGGTTAAATTCTGCTGTTAGTAATCAGACTATTCAAATTTTCTTTCTATTTCTCCATGATTCTGTCTTAGAAGAGTCTATTTTTCTAGAAATGTATCTATTTCTTCTAGGCTGTCTAATCTGTTGGCATATAATTGTTCATAGCATTTTCTTATGATCCTTTGTATTTCTGTGGTGACAGTTGTAATTTCTCCTCTTTTATATCTGGCTTTATTTATTGGGGCTCTCTTTTCTTCTTCGTGAGTCTGGCTAAAGGTTTGTCAATTTTGTTTATCTTTTCAAAGAACAAGTTCTTAGCATTATTGAATTTTTTTTAAATCTGTTTCATCTATTTTCACTTTGATCTTTCTTATTTCCTTTCTCCCAGTAACCTCGGAGTAGCTTGTTCTTCTTTTTATGTATATCTAACCTGTTTCTGTTTTCCTCAAGCATATTTTTTATTTAAGCTATTGTATTCTTCAGTTCTATTGGTTGTTTCCTATATTTTCTATATTTTTGTTCAAGTTCTTAAGAGCAAAAGCATTTCACCACACCAAGTAAAATGGGAAAAATAATTAGAAGTATATTTACAGTTAGCCCTGTGTATCTAATAATATCCAACCAGTTCCTGACTTCTAATCCAGGAAGAAAACTTAGAAGCAGTCCCAACTTTCTTGAGTGTAATATCATGAGCTGCCATCTGTATGTGAGATACCCAGTAAATAACAACATGAATTGCAGTGGCCTGAAGTGGGTTGAAGACCATCTGTTGCTAACTTAATTATACAATCTTGGGCAAGTCAGTTAGACTGTCTAAATGTCTGATTCTTCTTCTATGAAGTGGTCAAAGTAATAGTACTGCCCCCTCCTGTTTTTTGTGAATGTTAAGTGAGATAAAACAGGTATAATACTTAATATGGTTCCTGGCACATTGAAAGTGAAAGTGAAGTCACTCAGTCGTGTCCAACTCTTTGCGACACATTGAGTGTAGGAGAGTGTAGGCTCCTCTGTCCATGGGATTTTCCAGGCAAGAGTACTGGAGAGGGTGGCCATTTCCTTCTCCAGGGAATCTTCCCGACCCAGGGATTGAACCCAGGTCTCCTGCATTGCAGGCAGACGCTTTACCATCTGAGCCACCAGGGAAGTCCTGGCACATTAAGTATACTCAATAAATCCTAGGAATTTTTATCTTAATCCTAGCCCACTAACACTCTAGTAGTAACTCTTAGAGAAGCACTGGAAGGCCTAGAGAGACACTAAGTCAGCAAATGGAAGGGTAACCAGTAAACTTTACCTCCTTGACACTTTTGTCCTGATAGTGGTTAAAATACTACAAGGTTAATTTGTGAAACTTTCCTGATTCTGTCCCCTAAGATCTGCTCCTTTGGGGTAAAGAAGTATTATTTTTATTAATGTATATGTAAGCCATCTTCTGGGGAGGAGGGGTCTCTCCAGATACTTCCCTCTATGTCTGTTACTGTCCATGCTTGTTTACAAACATTTGTCAAGCACCTCCTATATTCCAGTCTCCGAGCAAAGCGGGTGGTAGACCAAGGAAAAGCCTATGCCAAGTGCCAGGGCTCTATTTCCTCTACATATTTATGTCACTGAGTCTTCACCAATGTCCCTAAAGTACATACTATTGTTATCCTAATTTTATGGACTGGGAAACTGAGAAGCAAAGAGGATAAGTAATGTTTTTAGGTCACAGAGCTAACTATCAGTGACATAGGACTGGTCCTCATGGTCCACACAGCCTACAAAGCAGAAGGTTTTTAAGCTCTATTAAAAGTAATGTCGTTCAAAAGCTGGCAAGCATCCAGGCAATCAGAAATTAACTTGACACTCAATTTTTATCTAAACACTTGGAGTCATGTATCCACAGCCTGTCTCTGTCTCTCTGGCATTCTTGGTGTCTCATTATTTGTCTACATAAAAGATATAATCACTCTCGGTGCAAGTAATTGTAATGGCCTTTTAGTGGATTAAACTGGAATTCTTTTGAAGTGCTATTAGAAATACTAATATGACTCTGTTCTAAAAGAAAAAAAAAAAAGCCATGAAGTGCGTTAATTACAAGTATCAGTAGGTTAACTGACAATTTTGTTAGAAGTGGTGTTAAGAAAGCTGGAATACTTACTGTGTATTAACAAAACATTAGCATAGCCAAACTTTGTTAAGAATGACTAAAACATAACATGTAAGAAAATATTTAGCTAATATAAAAATTTAAAATTAAGTGCCAGGCATAGGTACCTATGATTCAGAATGTTACTAATTAATTTGCAATCTTGCTAAAGTTATTATTTTACTGAGCATGTGTGTGGCATGATTTCCACATTGTGAATTTGATTGCTGTTGTTATATTGGGTGGGTCCAAGGCAACTACGTCTGTCTTTGGACTCTAAAATGCCAGGTGTACATTTTTAAGATGTAATATAAACATTACTTTAAAGGAGACCTTTCTCAAGAAACCACAGTCATACATGAAGGAAATGCTGTTAGGAGCCTCTTCTTCAAGTTACAGTACAGTTTTTTGCAGTTAAGAAGACTCTTGGGATTTCCTCAGGATTTGGAGGTAGAAGGGCTTCCCTTGTGGCTCAGCAGGCAAAGAATCTGCCCACAGTGTGGGAGACCTGGGTTCAACCCCTGGTTGGGAAGATGCCCTGGAGAAGGGAAAGGCTAACCAGTCCAGTATTCTGGCCTGCAGAATTCCATGAGCTATACAGTAACAAAGAGTCGGACAACACTGAGTGACTTTCACTTCACTTGGAGGTAGAAGGAAATAACCTAAATCACTAAATATTACTAAGCAATCATCTGAGCACCTGTGCCGTGTAGGTAACTGTGCGTGAGGCATAGATGTTTCTTCATAACAATTTTTAATTTGTTGTTATTGCTGTGCTCTATGGTTTTTCTCACTCCTACCATCCCCTCCCAACACACACACACCCTAAAATATACTGTAAAGAAAAGAATTTGCTTTTATTTTTCTCTTTCTGACTTACTTCACTCAGGGATCTCTACTTAGTGTTCTTGCAGTCATCATAATGCTGGTCGTTCAGTCGTGTCCGACTCTTTGTGACCCATGGACTGTAGCCCGCCAGGCTCCTCTGTCCATGGAATTCTCCAAGCAAGAATACTAGAGAAGGTAGCCATTCCCTTCTCCAGGGGATCTTCCCAACCCACGGATCAAACGGGGTCTCCTGCATTGCAGGCTGATTCTTAACCATCTGAGCCACAAGGGAAGCCCATCCAGTGCTCTATGGTGACCTAAATAGAAAGGAAATCCAAAAAGAGGAGATATATGTATATGTATAGCTGATTCATTTTGCTCTCTAATAAAACATTATAAAGCAATTATACTCTGATAAAAATTCATTTTAAAAATAAGAATTTATTTTTGTCATATCTCAAATATCTAGAAAAGTGCTCATGGTTTGTGGTCAATACATAATTGGTAGATGAATATATGAAACTAGAAGATGTAAGACACAGATGTCGCCCTTACAAGGAGGCAGCCTGGAGTAGAAGAGGACACCGGATAGGAAGTCCAGAGACCAGGTTTTCCCCTGTGCTTGGCCAGGACTTAACTTGTCAACCTCAAGCAGAGGACCACAAGTTCCTCATGTGTAAAGCAGTGGGACTATCACTAAGATCCTTTTTACTTTAAAATTCTGTCATTCTATGTCCATCCTCAGACTTCCCAGGTGGCGCTAATGGTAAAGAACCGCCTGTCAATGCAGGTAGATGTAAGAGACCCAGGTTCAATCCCTGGGTCGGGAAGATCCCCTGGAGAAGGACATGGCAACCCACTCCAGTATGCCTGGAGAATCTCATGGACAGAGAAGCCTGACGGGCTACAGCCCATAGGGTCGCAAAGAATCAGACACAACCGAAGCAGCCTAGCATGCACACATGTCAATCTTCAAGAAAGTGAAGAGTGTTCACCCTCAGATATGGAAAGAAGAGTGCTTACTCAGGGCTGTTCTAGGAGGCAGTACGTGCTCAGTCGTGAGGCAGATCTCCAGAGAGGTGGATCTGGACTCGGACAGCTTCCTATGGCTGCTCTCACAAATTCTGTGACAGAAATGTATTCTCTCCCAGTTCTGGAGGCCACAAGTCCAAAATCAAGGTGCCTGCAGGACCACACTCCCTCCAGTGGTTCAGGAGAGAGTTCAGTCCTTGCCTCTAACCAGCTTCTGGAAGCTGTCCACATTCCTTGACTTTGCCTCTGTCTTCGTATTCCCTTCTCTTCCATGTGTGTGTCACCTGTATGTCTCTTACACATAGAATTGAGGGCCCATCCCCATGTTCCAGGATCACCTCCCCACCTCAAGGTCCTTGGTCACTTCTGCAAAAACCCATTTTCCAAAAAATTTCACATCCACAGGCTCCAGGGTTTAGGATATGAACATGTTTCTGAGGGGGCCACTGTTCAGCCCACTAAAAGCACAGAATAAGGAAACAATACAATCATGGCCATTTTCCATATATGGTGCATGCGTGGTGAGTTGTTTCAGTCATGTCTGACTCTGCGATCCTGTGGGCGATAGCCCACCAGGTTTCTCTGTCCATGAGATTTCTCCAAACAAGAATACTGGAGTGGGTTGCCATGCCCTTCTCCAGAGGATCTTCCCAACCCAGAGATTGAACCCATGTCTCTTACATCTCCTGCATGGGCAGGTAGATTCTTTACCACTAGCACCACCTGGGAATTCTTCGGCCCTAAAGTCTGATGCAAGGAAATGCACGATCTTTTGTTGTTCTATAACTTCACTCTCTCTGTTCTGAATTCCCCCATTCCTCTGAGCAGTGGATTCCAGAGCTCAGGGAGTGCAGGATTTCTGTCCTTGAGGTGTTGTCCGTCCATGTGAGCATCAGCTGAGATGGCCTCAGTCCGCTGTAGTCTCTGGTCAGCAGTCTGCACAGGTCACTGTCACACACTTCCCAACAATATCATCCTTTTTCTTCTCAGGCCTGTGACCTTACTGCTTCGGTATCCTGCAAGGTACCTAGGACTTTACCTCTCTGGCTCAGACCTCTTCTGCCTCACTGTGCATGGAGTTATAGAAATTGACCAGGAAAGTCTTCTCCACAAATGAAATTAAAATGAATTTTTTCTACACGGTTATCAATTGAATGTATTGTCTCACTGTTATTGAAAATGAGCCTGGATGATCATCTCATAGAATATCACAAAGAGATTCCAGTGAAAAAGAACAAAGAAATTCACCAAAACTCATAGGACTTTTCCCTTTATAGGATTTTAGAAGAAGTTTTCATGTCTTTTAATTGTATAAATGAAAAAAACTGAGTCCACGAAGATTTTTTAAACTACTTTCACCATCAGTTCAGTCGCTCAGTCGTGTCTGACTCTTCACGACCCCATGAATCGCAGCACGCCAGGCCTCCCTGTCCATCACCAACTCCCGGAGTTCACTCAGACTCATGTCCATCGAATCAGTGATGCCATCCAACCATCTCATCCTCTGTTGTCCCCTTCTCCTCCTGCCCCCAATCCCTCCCAGCATCACAGTCTTTGCCAATGAGTCAACTCTTCGCATGAGGTGGCCAAAGTTCTGGAGTTTCAGCTTTAGCGTCATTCCTTCCAAAGAAATCCCAGGGCTGATCTCCTTCAGAATGGACTTTTATCACATCGAACTCTAACATAGCGGCCTCACCCACTGTGCCCCCAGGAATAAGGGTGAATCCTCAGTAAAGGCTCGTGCAGTTCCTGCTGTCTGGCAAGGTGTGGACTCTCTCTCTGGCCCATGGCTAGATCAAGCCAGTCCTAATCTAATCTCATCAGTTCTAAAATGAATTTCCTGAAAGTAAGCATCAACTGGACGTCTCCTAACTCTCCTGAAGAAAATTCATTAAGTGTTTATTGTATTAATATCTCAAAATGCACAGCAGTCTTGACACCCCACCCAGCGCCCTGTATTCTGACTGCTGTGCCCTGAGTCCTCCTCTTAGAACAGGGGGTCCCTCTCTGAGGCCCGGGGCCAGGTGTGGGGGTGACTCACCTAGGAAGTGGATGTGGGACAAGATAGTAAGCAAGGCAGGATCAAGAAGACGTGATGGCACCTCAGGGCCTGTGGTCAGGGAAAGCAGAGTGTGCCAAGGTTTCTACACACATCAGGAGTGTATTCTAAACAGCAGGCTCACTGGAGGGAAACCACACTTTTGAGGAGTAGGCAGGAGAAAATGCTGGTCTTCCCCTTCCATTTTTTTCTCCCAGCCTCCCACCCCCTCTTCTCTTCCTAACCTGCCTCCCTCTTTCCAAGTATTACCCCAGATAGAAAATCATCTCCTCTTCTCCATTTCTCCTTTTTTCCTCCTTTTTCCCTCTCTCTGTCCTTTCACTCTTCCTCATAAGACCATGATATACCGTTTTAATTAAATTTTTGTGTGTTAGATCAAATAGTACATTCTGTTTTCTTCTTCCAAGGAAGAATGAAGCCATTTAAAATTTTTATTTTTTTTTTCTTCCCTTAGTGAAGAAGGCTCAAAGTTTGTTTTAAATTGTTCTTTACACTCTATTGCCCAAGATTATTGGTACCCTATAGGACAAAGAGTTTCAAAGATAACTAGATTCCACATGAGACCTTTAGAAGTCTTACTTTTGAAAGTTCTGTCCTCAGGAAGAGTTCAGTTCTTTCTGTCTTGAATTCAGAGAAAAGTTATACAGTTTGAGTCTATGGAGAAAGTTAATATCAGTGTGATCTGGGGAAGATAGAGGCTGTCTACACCAAAAGAGATGCACACTGCCCTGCCCTTACACATCACATTGGCCCAAGAAGGGGTATGCTACCTTTTTGAGATAAAGGGTTTGCCCAGATTGAGGCAATTGCCTCTTTCTTTGGTCTTCTCAGAGGAAAGACTCAGGACTCCTCAATGGAGTTCTGCACATTGAGTTTGGAAGCCATAGCATTCTATGTGTACTTGCTGACTTGTTTATTTTGTACTTCTCAAAGAAAAGACAAGATTAGAGTGCTCAGGATCTGGGTTCTCTAAAACTATGAAAGTGAAAGTGTTAGTCACTCAATTGTGTCTGACCCTGTGCAACCTCATGGACAGTAGCCTGCCAGGCTCCTCTGTCCATGAAATTCTCCAGGCAAGAATACTGGAGTGGGTTGCTGTTTCCTTCTCCAGGGGATCTTCCCAACCCAAGGATCAAACCCAGGCCTCTGGCATTGCACGCAGATTCTTTACCATCTGAGCCACCAGAGAAGCCTCTCAAAAATCATAACCTCATCCAAAACTAACATGTCTTCAAAGCTTCATTTATTGAGCACCACACTATGCAGTAATTATTGTACACACTTAGGTAGTCCATTTTACTCATTAATCCTCATGTGTGTTCATGCTCTGTCACTCAGTTTTGTCCGACTCTTTGTGATCCTATGGGCTGTAGCCTGCCAGGCTCCTTTGTCCATGAGATTTCCCAGGCAAGAATATTGGAGCCGGTTGCCATTTCTTCCTCCAGGGGATCTTCTTGACCCAGGAACCGAACCAGCATTTCCTGCTTTGCAAGCAGATTCTTTAGCACTGAGCCAACTAGAAAGCCCTGACTATCATATGTATAGGTTAAGTACCATTATTTCCATTCTAGATATGTAGAAAATAAGACATGGGGAGGGAAAACAATGGGACCAAATTAATAAATTGATAAATGTTAGAGATGAAATTTTAACACCAAATCTCATGTTCTTTCTACATGCTGTATTTCTCTCATTTAAAATAACTGACCTTCCATGTCCCTTCCAGATCTAAAATTAAAGGACTCTGTGATCTCTATGCATGCTAAGTCACTTCAGTCAAGTCCAACTCTTTGCGACCCTATGGTCTATAGCCTGCCGGCCTTCTCTGTCCATGGGATTCTCCAGGCAAGAATACTGGAGTGGGTTGCCATGCCCTTCTCCAGGAGATCTTCCCAACCCAGGGATTGAAGCCTAGTCTCTTAATTCCCCTGCATTGGCAGGCGAGTTCTTTACCACTAGCATCACCATCTCTATAAAAATTACCATTTTCATAAATTTCAAGCAGTATTCTATTCTTTGTCATATTTCTTTATGAAAGTTGGTTGCAATCTCCCAACCTGTGCTCTTTCCAAGGAAATTTTTTCAGCTCATGCTTGAGAATCTCGCTTTCCACTGTGCTTACTTGTTTAGGTAGTCAATGCTTTTCCAGCTAAATCAGTCACCACAGTTTTATCCACTCAAGTAGGGAGGGCTGAGCACAGGCCACCACCCAACCTAGACACTAGAAATCTGTGCAGAAGTGAACTTGATCTGGGGAGTTCAGAGGCATGAGGAGTAACCAGCATGGATGCAATAAAGGGAGAAGATTGGTCTCTATGAAGGAATAGATTTGCTGGGTAGGGTATAGTCAGATTAGGAAGGACACTGAAAACAATTCAAGTAATAGTTTAAACTTGGTGCTTCAGGCCAGTGGAAGCCAATAAAAATCTTTGATTCAAGCTATGGTTATAGTAAAAGCAATGTCTCAGAAAGATTCACCTCACAGTGTGGTGTCAGATGAACTACAGCTAGAAAGAGAACAGAACCAGATGCATCAGCCAATGACTGATACAGAAATCCAAGCATGAGCTAATGAAAGAAAACTCAGACAGGGTCGATAGAAACAGGACTGACGTCTCAACACTGGACTAAGCTGCATTTCTTTGTTTCCTGAAGACAATTAATGTTTAAGTTACTTAGAGAGCTTAAGTGGTGATGTAGTTGCTGACGTGTTTAATAATGGAAACAAATGAACAAACCATGATAAATTACACTTAATAGTCCTTTTTCCAGGCCTTGCAGCCCTTTCTCTTTTGTACACTGATGCCATTGTCTACTTGATACTCTCCCACTATATATCCTTAGGAAAAGCTAACACATGGGAGAAAGCTCGAGTTTTTATTACTAGTTGGTGAACAGGTGCAGCTGGGAGAAGGTAGCTGGCATCAAAAGATCTGGGTTTCTAGCCTAGTCCTACCAACTGGAAGCTGTGTGGCTTTAGGCAAGTTATTTCACCATCCTGAACTTCCATTTCCTCAGCTGTAAAATGAAGATTACAATACCTATCTACAGGATTATGGTCAAATTTAAATGAAAAAAAAAAAAGTACAGGAAAGTACTTCATACATTTTGCAGTGCGATGTGAGTACAGCAATTATACATAAATCGCAACTAAAGCTCTCATGCCTTCAAAATGAAACTTCATTAAAAATCTCTAGTTATTATTTTCCACAAATATTGGTATGTGCCCAGCAGCAGCAAATGAAAGGAAGTGGCCTCAGGCAAGTAGGTGATGTCAAAAGTACTTTCAATCAGGAACAGAACTCCATGACGGCTTGAGAAACAACATTCATGATGCATCATAGCCAGAAAATACATCCAGACTTGGAGGGATGGCCTGGGTACCAGGATGGTCAGGCATCAGGTGATGGAATCCTAGACAGACTTGGCATTGGAGTTCAGGCTAGGGAGGACTGGCAAGGATGAAGCCAGACCCCAATTTCAGAGAAACGTAGAGACAGAAAAGCCAAGGCAGGATTAGAAACAAAACAAGACAGAGATATGTGATATAATGAGAAATATATATTTAGTCTTCATCCTCTTTAGAATTTCCTGAGCAGTAAGAGCATCTTTTGTCATAATACTTGATCTCTTGTCCTCAGTTCCTGAAATTGCTTCAGAGTCATAAAAGTGGAATGGGTCTCCTGTTGTTCATAACAGACTCCTTTCCATCACAACCGGAAATTTAGTATCAATGAGATTGTATTGTTGTATTGATGACTTTTGGAAAGCACTTGATAATGGGGGCTGGTTGTCAGTGGAGCCAGCCATGTGACTAGAGGGTTGGAACTTTGCCTCTCACCACTGAGTAGGTGAATGGGGCTGGAGACTGAGTTCAATCACCAGTGATCCACAATTCAATCAATTGTGCCTTCGTAATGAAGCTTCCACAAAAACTCAAAAGAACAGGATTCAGAGAGCTTCCTTGTTGGCAAACACATGGAAGTCTGAGAAGAGTGATGTTCTCGGAAAGGGCATGAAGGCTTTCCCCATACCTTGTCCTATGCATCTATTCCATCTGGCTGCTCCTGAGTTATGTCCTTTTATTTGTTGCTTAGTCTCTCAGTTGTGTCCACCTCTTTGCAACTCCATGGACTGTAGCCTGTCAGGCTCCTCTGTCCATGGGATTTTCCAGGCAAGAATACTGGAGTGGGTTGCCATTTCTTTCTCCAGGGGATATTTCCAACCCAGGGATCAATCTGCGTCTCCTGCTTGGCAGGTAGATTTTTTTTTTTTTTTTTTTCACCACTGAGCCACCTGGGAAGTTCATACCCTTTTATGATAAACAGATAACCCAGTAAGTAAAATGTTTCTCTGAGTTCTATGAGCTGCTATAACAAATTATTTGAACCCAAGGAGAATGTTTCTGGAAACTCCAATTTACAGACAGTTGGTCAGAAACACAGAGGATAACCTGGGTTTGCAACTGGCACCTCAAGCAAGAAGTGAGGGTGGGAGACTGTCAGCTCTTATAGGCCTGAGCCCTTAAACTGTGGAATCTGATGCTATCTCCAGGTAGATTGTGTCCGAATTGAGTTAAATTGTAAAATACCAGCTCTTGTTGGGTATTGCTTGGTGGGTGGAGAGGGGACCCTCCCCACCCCACATAGGAAATTGATCCCATACCCTTTCAGGCATTTTGACAGAGATATCTACAAGAAAAGAATAAGGAATGTGGCAGCAATTTTGTTATGAAACCAGGATTTAAGATGTGAGCCAGGCAATCATAAAGTTAATACAATGCTGAGTTGCCTGAGCTCCTGGACTCAGGTTCTAGAAATTTCCCCTCAACTGGTGAGGTTGATATGGGTTTAAATTTCAGTGCAGGAGGTTATATTTATACCTATTAAATTTCATCCTGTTTCTTTTGGCCCATTAGTCCATCTTGTCAGTACTTTTTGAATCTTGACTCTGTCATCCAAGTAATTAGTTGTTCCTCCCTGTTTCATGTCATCTTCATATT
Organism: Bos indicus x Bos taurus; assembly: GCF_003369695.1. Lineage (NCBI taxonomy): Eukaryota > Metazoa > Chordata > Mammalia > Artiodactyla > Bovidae > Bos > Bos indicus x Bos taurus. Next base: position 31,694,358 of record NC_040084.1, read on the forward strand.
TGATGAGTGTACTTTCCGTGCTTTGCAGCTGCTTTATTAAAAGTTCAGTGAGATCCGGTAGCACATCCCTTTCTAGGAGATAGCCAGCTTCAAAGCCTCTTAAGACACTCTCAGTTAGCACTCATTTCTTCACCTTCCTACAAGAGTCAGATGCCTTGCTAAAAGCCCCAAACACTGAAAGTCACAATTCTGCCCTCGCTTTTCCTACTTAGCTACCTCTGCATGCATGCTCACCTCTTCCTCCCACTGCCTTCCATCTTGAACTTACAGTCACTCTTTCTGCCAAAGTCCATTCCTGTGTCATGAATCTGAGCACCTCCAATACTTCTCTAGGTCTTTAATTCGTCATTTTTCTTCTCTTTTTTTTTTTCCACCTTCTCCTTTCTACCAGCTTCTTCCTTAGCCAAGCACAGTGGGTTCTCAACCTTTAGCATTCATTAGAATCTCCTGGAAAGCTTATTAGAGTACAGATTACTGCGGTCCAAGAATTTGCATTTTTCTGACAAGTTTCAGTGGCTCTAACATGTAGTCCTTGGGCTAGCAGCACCTGGAAGCTGGTTAGACATGTGCTTTCTGAGGCTCCACCCCAGACCAACTGAATCAGAAACTTAGGGGCTAGGGCCCAGCCACCTGTGTCTTGACCAGATCTCCAAGTGATTGTCATAAATGCTAAAGTTTAAGAGCCACTGGTCAGCATATTGAGGAAAAACTAGGGCTTTACAGCCTTGGAAATTCGAGTGTATATCCCTGCCCTGTCCCTGTGTACTGAGGTCACATGACTTAGCATCCCTAACCCTCAATATTTTAATCTATAAACTGGGAATGTAACACCTACCTCTGTGGATGTAAATGAAGGTTAAATCAGATAACGTACGTAAACCACTCAGCACAATACCTAAGTACTCAATAAATGAAAGCTACTTTTGCTTAATTGATCAGAAGATACCTAAATCTCTATGTATCATCATTTTTGAGAAGTCCCTCCCTCTACTCTGCGTCCCACTCTACCTTTCATAACCAAGCTCATAAAAGTCTGTGTCCTCGTCTCTGCTTTCTCATACCTCATCACCCTTTAGGTGTTCCCAGAGACAATGGGAGCTCTTGAGTTCAGTCAGATTATCTCAGATCTCCCATACATGGCCCTAGAGGCAGGCAAGCACACAGTAATGTGTGTATATATTGAATGCATGAATCAACAAAGTGAATTGTATCATATTACCTAGTAACTTTCATAAAAAGAAATTAAATGTTCACATAAGAAAAAGAAAATTAATTACTTTCTAAATTCACGCTGTGAATAGGAGTCATCACTGCCCCTTCTAGATCTTGACTTCAAATTCACCAGTCCTAATTGTCTGAAATCCACTCTCTCCTCTTATTAAAAACTGGGATAATTACCTGTCTTGGACTTTGCGTAACTCTCTTCATAAACCCTCCAAAATTACCAAGAGTAGTTTCATACTCAAACCAGTAAATACTTTAATTTTGCCAGAATGCAGATTACCCAGACACTTGAATACCTTTAGGGCAGCTAAGTGCTTTCTCACTATTGCTTCCTTTATCGAAAATTTCTGTTCCTTTTTTCTATATTTGTTCTGCTGTTTTTAGTTTGAAGATCATTCTCCTTGGTAGAAAAGACAGAGGTGAAATCAAAGCTCAGTAGTTCTGTTCTCTCAATCATTTAGCCTCACACCTCTCATCCCTACTCCATCTAGCCTTTATCCTTTCCTGATACTTTAGTTCAAGATACAGATTTGAGTGCCCTTTTCTATTACCTTTAGCATTTTATCACGGCAAAGTTTAGCCTTGCTGATTACGTTCTTACATTGTTAGTTACTTTAAGAATAGTCATCCTTGGTAATGAGTCCCTTTCAGTATTTTGTATCTTGGTCCAGGGAGAGCAGCTGAAGAGATGGATGAGCCAGGCTGGCATGGTGCAAGGGTCCCCTCCCCTGGGGAAGTCCTAGGAGTACAAGCAGCATAGGTCATCAGAAGGACACAATGGTTGCACATCAGATCTTAAAAACCAGTAAAAGCAAAACCTGACTGGCCAGACGTCTCCTGTTGAACAAGACAGTCCCCTGTTTTAGCTTCTTATCTGATAACACGGACATTTCAAATTTGCTATTTTAATTTTAGATGTGCCCTGTCTTAATTCCAGATTGCTATTTAATCAGCAGTGCTTTGGAACATTTCAACTTTTAGTCTCTCACTAAGTTAAGGATTTAATGATCTGTAAACAAACACTTGAGACGATGCTGCTTAAAGGAACTCTGGTCCTCTGTACTTTACTGAGTGAATGAATTCACTCTTGAAATTATCTTCCAATTTTTAAGTAATGGATCTGCTACTAATGTCCAAAAAAAAAAAAAAATGGGGCTGGGTGTGGTGGGATTGAAGGGAAGGAAGCATTACTATAAAAAACTTTTGGGCTTTTAAGCCCCAGCACCAAATGGGGGTACAGTGTTTATGTGGAGATTTTCTGGCCATCATAACTGGGAGGGAGGATTAGGGAAGGAGAAAGAAATCAGAAGGTAAAAGTGGAGGACCAAGAGACAACTGACCATGAGAGAGAAAGAAAACCTATGTAAGTATAGGTTGAAATAGATTGAAATTTAAGAAACACTCCAAGAAGAAAATACAAGAATGAGAGAGAGCCAGAGAGATTAATTTAAACACAAAGATGAGTTTGTTAGGAGATCTAACGGCAGAGTAAATATTAAAAAGCAAACAAGGAAAACAGAACAAGAGTGAGTAGGAAAGACAAGGGTGTGATAAAGCTATTCATTATCTACACTCACTTCAGATTCTAATAACGGGATTGATGTTTTGCTGGTTCTCATGCTTTGAGAACATCCTTTTGAAACATGCACTTACCTGAGAGCTTCCTGTTTCTTTCAAGAACAAAAATTTATCGCTCATAAGAACCAGTTCTCACAGGACTGTCAGATTCTTTTTTTGAATAACCACTCATGCCTCTTGGTTCCTTTCTAGAATCTCAGATTTTAAGATTATGTTTTTTGATTAATCTCCTTCTCCCTAGAAGTTAAGATTCTTTCCTCTGGCTATTGCATATATCATAACATAGACCCTTTCACTCCAGCAATTAATATTCCCTTATTCATCAAAATTAGCTACAGCGTGCCAGTTCCCTTTTTCAATTCCAAGAAATGAAACTGTCAGGACGGCAACTCAAGTGTTCTTAGATGTTTTTCTTCCATTTTATTGTCATCATTGTCTCATCGTATGTGAAAATCTGTCATGATGTGGTTTCATCTACAGTCCCCAAAAATGTTTGCACATAATTCTCCACCTCAGATCATAGAAGTAGAAACAGATCCAAATCGCTTCTAAACACAGAAGTCACAGAAACTATCACCATGCAGGCAGTACCATAAGACTTCTCAGGTCTCTAGGACTGCCAGGGCATGGGAAGACGGAAATGGGCGTGTTTCTTAGGCCAGGGTCACCAGCATTAAGACCCAGCCTGAAGCAACGGGAACGCCGGAGTCAAAGAGAAAAACAAAACTGGAAGTGGTGAGACACAACAAGTGTTGACAAGGCTGCGGAGAAAAGGAAGCCTTTATGCACTTTGGTGGGAATGTAAATGGGTAAAGACACTATGGAAAACATTAAGGGATTTCTTTTAAAATTTAAAAATAGAACTACCATGCTGCTAAGTCACTTCAGTCGTGTCCGACTCTGTGCGACCCCATAGACGGCAGCCTACCAGGCTCCCCCGTCCCTGGGATTCTCCAGGCAAGAACATTGGAGTGGGTTGCCATTTCCTTCTCTAATGCATGAAAGTGAAAAGTGAAAGGGAAGTCGCTCAGTCGTGTCTGACTCTGTGCGACCCCATGGACTGCAGCCCACCAGGCTCCTCTGTCCATAGGATTTTCCAGGCAAGAGTACTGGAGTGGGGTGCCATTGCCTTCTCTGAGAACTACCATACAATCCAGTGATTCTACTCCTGGGTATTTATCCAAAGAAAATGGAAATACTAATTCAAAAAGATATATGTATTCTAATGTTCATTGAAGCACTACTTACAAGAGCCAAGATATGGAAGCAACATAAGTGTCCAGCCACAGATGAATGGATAAAAAAGATGTACATATATATAATGAAATATTACTCAGCCATAAAAGGAATACAGTCTTGTCATTTGTGGCAACATGGATAAATCTGGGGGTATTATGCTAAGTGAACTAAGTCAGACAAAGAAAGACAAATATCGTATGACCTCACTTTATATGTGAAATAGTTAAAAAAAAAAAAAAAAAACAGAAACAGACTCATAGATACAGAGAACAAACGAGCGCTTGCCAGAAGAGGGGTGTGGGAAGATAGAGAAAGTAGGTGAAGTGCGAAGTAGGGATTAAGAGGTACAGTATTGCAGCTAACAGATAAATAAGTCATGGGAATGTAGTGTACAGCACAGGGAATATAGTCAATAATATTAATATTATAATAACCTTTTTGGTAGGCAATCTATACAAATGTGGAATTGCGATGTTGTACACCTGAAATGAATTTATTGGAAGTCAGTTGTACTTCAGAAAAAGTGGATTGATGAGATATACAAAGATCCCAAATGCCTGGAGGGAAGTATGCAAGAGCACCAAATGTGGTGTGCTTCCCAAAAGTTGGAGCCAACATTCAGATGTGGAGCCAAGAGTTCATCAAATTTTTAAAAAGGAAGTAGAAAAATACCTGGAGCAAACCAGTGTAGTTTGTTTTTCTTTTGGCTTTGTTTCATCTAATTGCGTTGTTCATGGCTGCAGAATCTCGTCTGTTTGTTCCCTATTCTGTTCCTGGGAACAGTCTCTTGCACATAGTATGTGCTTAAGAAATTATAGTGAATCAATCAAACATCAGTGTTTTCAACTCACTTTTTGTTTTGAGTTGTTTTTTTTTTTTTTTCTTTTTAATAGATCAGCATGGGTGTGGTACTCAGTGATGAGAATTGATTCAAAGCCAAGGCCAAAGCAGAGATTACACGACAGAGCTGAGTCAGCCCATTTGGCCAGGGCATACCCTCTGTCAGAGTTACATCAATTTAGAATTTTCCTGCAGTTTCAGTACCTCTAAGCAATCTCTACTATAGAAATGAGAGAGAACCTGCATTATGCATGAGTATGCTTCTCACACTAAAAACCTAGCATTGCTAAGTCTTCATAGAATGCTAATGCCTTCTGTGCCATGGGTAAGGTTAAAAAGAAAAAAAAGATGACAACCCCTTTGAAATCATAATAAAATACATTTTGAATCAACTAGACATTTCAAACAAACAATTACTCTTTTGAAAGGTCTTTCCCTAAGTAAAATTAATCTGAAACCTTAGATGACACTATTAAATGTATTTTCACCTTGTCTAAAATTGTCACTAGTGAGAGTCTTTTAATGGGCATTTTGTTTTCTGTGCAGCAAAAATGAGTGGATTCAATACTCATCTGAACTGTATAATAAATAGCAATTCTCCAATTTCAAGCTAAATTTTCCATCAGGAAAATGATCCCACTCTGATTACTTATATTGAAGCCTGCCCAGTTCATTCAAAAGATTTCTGCTCCTTATAATATTGCAGAGCAAGATGTTTTCATCTGGAAGTCTTTGGGGGAATAGAATCCTAATATCTAGCTCTTTGTAGTTTTGAAATATTATTAATATTTGGTCTCATTTTTGTAAGAATGTTGAGGGCTTTCTATGCTGGTTTTCTTGATCCTGACCTCCACCTTCGTCACCCCCTCAGGGGAGTGTGGTAGGCACAACATAAACCACCAGAAGCCATGGCAGAGGGTTAGCCCTCAAGAACACACTTCCCACGGAAGGGCTTTCCCGAGTTTTGACTCCTGATACGGCATCATCTGGTGGCCGTGTCCTTGCTGCCGAGAAAGCTGAGCATGAGGAAAACCCAAGAAGGTGAGATGGAAAGCACTGCCTTGGTTCAGTTTTCTTAAATTGTCCCTGAAACATGGAAGCCACAGAGACTATAAGAAAATTAATACATGGATACTATTGTGAAGTTTTCTACTTTATAGAGTTGGAGGAAAGAGGACCTAAAATGGCGCCTAGGTAAATGAGTAAGAAAGCTCCTTTCCCTCTCGGTACCCACAAAACACAATGATGCTGCACTCAGCTCACACATGTTCGTGGCCATGACTGGAATAAAGCAGAAAAGAGAAAAAGCATTTGTGTTTCTCCACTGACTCTCCTTCCCTTACTTCTGGCCCTGGGCTGTGGCTAGATATGGAATGCACAATTAACTGGCTGCTGGATGTAGAACAAGAAGAGGTGAACTCTGATGGCAAAATCACCAAGATGAAGGTTACCTGTGGAAGCATATACACGCTCAAAGGGGAGAAATCACCCAATATGATACAATTCTGACACCAATCCCCATGTATGGGGGGTTTTCCCACAGCACCAGCGGGGTGTCCTACCATTCAACTCAATTCTGACAATATCTGCCTGGAGACGGCATCAGGTCCCACAGGTGGAGGACTCAATCAGACAAGACCACCCCCTGCCAAAGGGCAATCTCAAACCCAGATCATCACCCATGTTCCTGACTGACCCGTTACAGATCTAAGGTTCCAGTGACCCCCTCCTGGGTTTGATGAGTTTGCTAGAAGGTCTCACAGAACTCAGAGTAACACCTTATGTACTAGATTACCGGTTTATTATAAAACACCATGACCTAGGAACAGTCAGATGGAAGAGACAGGCAAGGCAAAGTAGGTGGGGAGGAGCATCAGCTTCCATGCCCTCCACACTCATCCTACATCTCCATGTGTTGCCATGCAGAAGCTTTCCAAACCTCATTCATTTGGATGTTTCTGGAGGCCTCATTACATAAGCATGATTAAATCATAGGCCACTGGTTACTGGATTCAATTTCCATTCTCTCTTTCCTCAAACCAGTCAATCCTAAAGGAAATCAACCCTGAATATTCACTGGAAGGACTGATGCTGAAGTTGAAGCTCCAACACTTTGGCCACCTGATACAAAGAGCCAACTCATTGGAAAAGACCCTGATGCTAGGGAAGACTGAGGGCAAGAGGAGAGGGGAGTCACAGAGGATGAGATAGTTAGATAACATCACTAGCTCAATGGACATGAATTTGAGCAAACTCTGAGGTATAGTGAAGGACAGGGAAGCCTGGCGTTCTACAGTCCATGGGGTCACAAAGAGTCAGATACAACTTAGTGATTGAACAACAACTTCCCTCCCTGGAGCGGGAGGGGAGGGTTGAAAAGCCTGAAAATTCCAGCCCTCTAATCTCTTGATTCATTCCATGGACTGCCAGCCTCCACCTTAGGTTACTTAGGGACTTTCCAAAAATCACATTATTAACACAACAAAAACACCTTGATCATGCTCAATGGTTAGAAAGTTACAGAGTTTTAGGAGCTCTGTGTCAGGAGCAGGGATGAAGATCAAATATATACTTCTTATTATAAATCAAAATATCACATGTGGACATGATGGAAAGCAAGGGAAACTCTAAAGTATTAAGGCCAAGGCCAGATAGGAAAATGGAATCTGAAGCTCAAAATCTAGAAGAATTCAAACAGGCAAAACCTAGAGAGTGACTTCAGGAGACTGAGCCCCAGAATATCCCCTGACACAGAACTGAAGTGGAAAGGAGTCAAAAATTCATGCTTTCTTAGGCAGGAGCTTGGGTCAGAGCAGCTAATGGCATCATGCTCATCAGGACATTGTTAAGATCATAGCCCTGGTTCTTTATAAGCTTATATTTTATATTAAGCTTGTATTAGATCTTATATTAAGCATATAGTATCTGTGTGTGTGTGTGTCTGTCTGCCTGGCCCCTGAAATATTCACAATGGCATCTAACAGTCTCCCCTAGTAGGAAAGCCATTCATTCTATCACTTGAGCATAAGGTAAGACCCAGTGCTGTGCTGGCATGCTGTTTTTTACTTCTAAAATCCATGCTCAGAGCATGTATTTTGTTCAGCAAAAGGAAAAAAAGTAAGCTAAATAAAGGGTTTGGGTTTTTTTCTAAATAGTTATGACACTTGAACAATTATGTAGTTAATTGTTAATGCCATGTAAGCACCCTGGAGCAGGGAATGGGGGGACAAGAAAAATGCTCGGAGGAGGTAGGAATTACACGTGTGTGGAATACCTCCTTATCTGCTGGATCTGAGTCTTGAAGAAGGGATAACTGTGGAAATAACCCAGAAAACATGAAACAAACAAAACCATTCATAATACATGAAAATGGGCAAGCAGGAAGGTTGGCGTGCATGAGGTGTAGAAAAAAGGTGCATTTGTGCCTAATGTTTCTGATGAATTGTTCAAGAACACTTCATCCTTGGAGAAGGATTTCCTCTAATTCTATCAAGGTTGCTGTCTGCATGGGTTATGTGCCAAGTAATTGTCCGGTCTCAACTTAACAGTGTCTAGAGGCTATTTTAAAGATGAATGGAAACATAAAACATCTTTGGTCCTATTCTCCACTTTGAATATGTCTCTAGAACAAAACTTATACTTGAAATGAAGAAATGGGATTTTTATGAGTTGCAGTTTTCTCTTTTTCCTTCACATCACTGACAGTAGAACAAAAACATTTAGAGAAAGATAGACCAGTGTCATGAAAGTATTTGTATATATTTGTTCTTACCATGGTACACAAGAGACATCTCGAAGCCCCTCCCTGACCAAAAAACCCAGGACATTATTTAAGCTTTGCCATCACACTCCAATGCTTTTCAATAGCTGAAAGAATTTTGCATTTCTTTCCATAGGAACTGTTAACTCAAAAATATAGATTCTCTAACAACATACTCCATCAGCAAATTGTATCCATTTTACTTTCTAAAATAGTTACTTTTTAAAAAATATATGTTAAGAAAAAGTGAAAGGGGAAAAAGAGGATCTCCATTTATGAATTGTGCTCTTTTTATTCATACTATTTCCAAGACCAGGCAAATTATTATAATCTTCCTAAACAGAGATACACAATTCCACCTAAGAATTACCATTTTCCTAAACCAGTGCAAAGTAAAGTTTCCATCATCTGTGTATTCTTATATGTGTGCTAATATGTGCAATTCCTGTTGAATTTCAAGGTTATAAACAATTCCTAAACTCCAGTTCATGTTGGTATTTTAATATGGATTATTTGTCCATCTCTGCTGGTGTCATTTCTTTTGATTTAATCGTTATCCCTTTCAGGCTGGCACCAGTACATTCAGTTGGCTGACGGGACCCAACCATCATCCCAGCTAAGAATATCAATTATGTTTTGAAAACATACAATTTAGTTCGTACAGAAACCACTGTGTATGCATCCTGGTGTTTTCATAAGACCCCTTATTTACTCTAAACTGTCTTATGCCTTTCACCGTTTGGTCATGTAGTAACTGTTTAACCTTCTTAAGTCTTTTCAAGAAATCTTAAAGAGAAAAAGGAAAGTTTGGCTTCAAGCATACAATTTCTGTTCTTAGAAAAATCAGTTTCTCCATGAACAGCTGAAATGAGGCAAAGCTTCCAACCGGCAGCTGAAAGGACTGTACTGTAGAGGCAGCTTTCAATCCATCTGAATCAGCAAAGGGAAGGACCTTTCTGCCAGCTGGATGTGGGTTTCCCAACTTTTTCTCCTCATTCATATCTGAAAGGGATACTGGACTAAATCTCTAATAGATGTCCTATTTAAGGCCTGTTGGCAGGGGATTCCCACAGTGGAATCTGGAAGCACTCACACACACTTACAGACGCATGCGTGAACACCTCGCCCCACTCCTTTGCTCACTCAGGATTATCAGGACCCAGCTCCCCGAGCTGCCTGATTCCTGGAAGCACAAAGAGGCTCAAATGAATCCGTCCCCTCCCTCCACCATCAGAAACAAACAAACAAAACTATCCCTATTAAATGGGATCATGGCAGACAATGTCCACTCACATGGCTCAAGCCCTTTGACCCTATAGAGCAAACCATCTGCATCCTCTTCACACAACCAGTGCACCCGCCTACACAAACACACACGGACGCACACGCGCATACACAAGCATGTGGTGACATCGGGGTGACCACCCTTCCCTCCATGTGCCCGCACACTATATGACACAGACAGAAACAAGGGAACAAACTTGACTTCACCTCCTCGAACCAGTTCCAAAGCCCTTTGTTCAGTGACAATGGCAGAGAGTTCTGTCTGGGGTTTTCCATGTAGGAGCCAGAAACCCTGTCTTTCTGCAGATATATGCCCATCTAGAAATAATGTACTGCTGTACAATGCAGAATACAGATAAACAATCATAGCACAGTTGAAAACTGCTTTGTGGAGCCTGATTATCCACAGAGTGCCATGCTCCACCAGGGTCAGCATGGCAGAGCAGGGCTCTCTCCCCGCCTGCCATTCTTTTAGGATCAGCTGTGTCAACTCATGTAGAAAACTCTTCATTAAAAATAGTCAAAACTGAGACTTCTCTGGCAGCCCATTGGTTAAGACTCTGCACTTCCAATGCAGGGGTGCGGGTTTGATCCCTGGCTGGGGAACTAAGATCCCACATGCCCACATGCCACATGGTGCAGCAAAATAAATAAATAATAAAATAATATATATATATATATAAATTTTAAATAAGATAGTCAAAATCAAAAACCGATATTGCACATGAGAGAATATGGAGGAAATATTTGTTCATATTCCCATCTCCAGTGGTCTACAGCACCATTTGCCCACATCTTTTTACCATGTTCCTTAGGATGGATTTGAAACATGATCAGATGGTTTTAACAGTTTCCTCCCAATTTAACCCCTCAAAATAAGCAAATAAATAAAAATTTTTCTGAATGCTTCTCCAACATTTTATAGATGTATCATACATTTTAAAAAAATTAAGATCATATTGCATATGCTTTTAAGTTTTTTTACTGAAACATGTTATTTTGCCAGTAAATATTCTTCAATAAGAATTTTTTGATTAAATATTTTTGACAACTTTTTTGATATGTATTAATTTAATTAGACATTAAACATTTAGATATTACTGGCAACTAATTCGTGTTTGGTATCTGATCTGATAAAGCCTGAGGAAGTCCAGAGTCAACCAAGCACCTGGAGTCTTGCTTTTCTCTGTTTTATAACCATATTTAAGAAATGGATTTGTTTATTTCACTGATGGTTTATAATTCTTGAGAATGTGTGTATTTGTTAAATTTAAGCATGATACTAGCTGGCTGGGTGTGAAATATTATTTATGTCTTTTGTAAAATGCCAATCCACTCCAGTATTCTTGCCCAGAGAATTCCATGGACAGAGGAGTGAGGAGGGCTATAGTCCATGGTATCACAAAGAGTTGGACACAACTGAGCAACTACACACATATTTGTAAAAAAAAAAAAATGTTTTACAATTATGCTTTTAAAGGATAGAATCACAGTACGTTTATTGTCAGACACTCTATATAACCCTTATGACTATTTAATTCTAATTTTTAATCTAAAAGAACATGAGTAGAGATGGTTATCTGTAGTATCCCCTTTCTCACTGTAGAGCCTGTTAAACTCTAATCATTTTCTGAAGACATTTGTCAAGACAAAAGTGCAACACAGCATTGGTCATACAAGCAGTCATTTTGGTATGAATAAAAGATTGTTGACCATCCTTGGCTTTTAACTCTGCAGACCAGGGACAATTATGGTTTAAACTATATGTCCCCAAGCTGAGAATTCTTACACAAAACCTCCTCTTCAACACCACCATCAGACTTGGGATCTGTAGAAAGCTTCCCTAAAAGATCATATTATAATTTAAGCTTCTCTTAAACTTGGATTTTAATGAAATAAAACTTATTTAGGATGATTTGAAAGCACATTCTTCAGCCACAGAGAGAAAGAAAAATACCCCTCCCATACACTGTTGACACAATTTTATTGTCCTCATCTAATAGCAGTAATAGATAATTAATTGATTCAGCTAGCTAATGATTATTAGAAAGAATAAGTTATGACCAATCATTCTGAAGGTAAAAATCATTATTTTTGGCAGTTATTCTCTGGTTCAATTCGTTTATATTCAATAATTCCACCTAACGAATCATTCACATGGTTACTTAGGACCTTGGCAGTTTCACTGGGAAGCTCTGCTGCTCAGTTTTGCCAAACCAGATGTTTCTTGAGCAAACTACTGAGAACTGTCTGTGTTGTGACAGGCAGTTGGCAAGTCCTCCTTTGAAAATATTCCAGGATGTAACATATCCACTACGTTCTATAGCACAGAGCTTTGGGACATGATGATTCCTTTGTTTTTGTTAACAGCGCAGATATAGAGGGGCTTTCTATAGAAAATTCTATTCCCCACCCAAAGATTTTCTTTTGAGTCATCTCAGTGGAGAATGGAAATGACTGTTCATTCAGTTATGAGCTTTAGTTAGATTCCAACAGGAACATCAAACATAACACTGGTTGATGGAAGATGACGGGGTCAGGAGAGGCTTCTAAAGAATGTAACCCCTGGGATGATCATGAGGACAAGTGGGCTGGAGTTTGTGGAGTGAGGGGAGGAATGGCATTCCAGGTAGAAGGATCAGTGCATGGAAATAGTACTGCAGCACAGGGCAGCACAATGTAATGTAGAACTTGCATGCTGCTGGGAATGGTAGGAAGTAGGGTGCCGCAGGCAGGGAGGGTGGCAGGAACTCAGGCTAACGCACAGTGAGGAGACAAGCCGCGAAGGGCAGTCTTTGTTAAACCAAAATGTCTGAGCTTTATCCTGAAGAACACGGGAGCTCATTCAAGGATTTTAGGGACGTGATGTGATATGATTTATTGTTTAGAAAGGTTACTCCAGCAACAGTGTAGAGAGTGAGTGAGGGCAGGGAGGACTGGAGGCAGAGAGGACAGTGTTGAAGCAGTACAGACAAGAAAGAGCACAGTAAGGCAGTGACAATGAGACCCAAGAGCAGGAGAGAGATATAAAAGATATTTAGGAAGTAGGATTCATAGAATAAATCAACAGCAGAGGAAGAAAAAGAGTAGAATTAAGTATAGTACTCAGGTTTCTGGCTTGGGAAATCATGTGAGTCGTGGTACCAGTCTCTGAAATAGTGACTGCTAGAGTACAATTAGAATCTTCTACCAAAATAATAAATTTGATTAGGAGTGTATTGAATTTGAAGGGCAGATAAGACATTCAAGTAGAGCTCTCTTACAGGCAATTGGGTCACATGATTGTGGAGCTGGGGAGAGAGACCTGGGTTGTGGGTATAGATTTGAGAACCTTCAATATATAAGTGGTAGATAAGGGCCATTGGCTTGAAGGAGGTCATCCAGCATAAGTGAAAGGTCATAAAGCAGAGGGCCAGGGATGAAGGACATTGTCCAGAAGAAAATCATCAGTAATCTTAACAGTAGCAGTTACACTGGAGCACTAAGGGACAGAAGGCTTGTAGCAGTGAGTTAAGAAGTGAACAGCAGGTACAGAGGTGGCCAAGTCTTTGGACTTTGGTAGAAACAACCAATGCAGAAACACATGGAGAAATGTGTTCTTTCTCAAGGATTTTAGTCACTTTGGCCACCTGATGCGAAGAGCTTACTCATTAGAAAAGACTGATGCTGGCAAAGATTGAAGGCAGGAGGAGAAGGGAGCAACAGAGGATGAGATAGTTGGATGGCATCACTGAATCAATAGACATGAGTTTGAGCAAACTCCAGGAGATGGTGGGGGACAGGGAGCCTTGGCGTGCCGCAGTCCATGGGGTTGCAAACAGTCAGACGTGACTAATCGAGTGAACAACAATAAGAAAACTAGGAACCTAGAAGGAAGACAGTAAAATAACTAATGTGATGATAAATTGGATTAAAGAATCTGAAACAACAAAAAAGTTGTTACACATGAAGTATTATACTCATTTGGGGCACTATATCTTAAATTCTAGCTTAATGGGCTTTAAGTTCAAAGATTCACTCCTCCTTTCCATCACTACTGCAAAAGATAAAGAAAAGATCTGAAGTATTAAGCCAAAAGCAAGACCAAAGAATTAGACATTAATTATTATGACAACTGTTGGGTTCCCTAGAAAAACGGGAGGAAGTGGTAGCGCCTCCTCCCTCTCACCCACTCCAAATTAAAAACAGTCATGGCTGAGCTGACCTACTCACCCAGGAATCAGAGAAACTGGATATTAAAGCAAAATCATGGAACTTCTTGGCTGCCTCTAGAAGACAGACTCCATCTTGCTGCCAACGTGCTCACAGCCTGGAAGGAGGAAGGAATAAAGTCAAGTCTGTTAACTGATCCTTGGGACTGAGGCTGGCAGTGAAAAAGACAAGATAGAACCTGTTCATCACCTTTTTTTTTCAGGCAAACATTTTATTTCCCTTGATCATATTCTTTCTTTTCTATGCATAGATATACATAGATTTTTAAAATATATATCAAGCAAAATTGGAATTATACTGGTAATACATAGTTTTGTCAGAGAAGGCATTGGCAACCCACTCCAGTGTTCTTGCCTGGAGAATCCCAGGGACGGCGGAGCCTGGTGGGCTGCCATCTATGGGGTCGCACAAAGTCGGACACGACTGAAGCGACTTAGCAGCAGCAGCCGCAGCAGCAGGGACTCTGGAGACATGTAGGGCTGTCTGGCTTCAGCTCCACCTGGAACAGTGTTTATCAACTGCCCAGCAGGGCCAGCTTCATGGGTGTGTGGCCTACAGAGTCACACAGGGCCCACACCTAGGAGGGCCTTGCTTTTGGTTTAACACTGCTGTTGTCATCTTGAAATTCCTGATTATTTTTGATCAAGGGGCACTGAGCTCCACAAATTATGTAGCTTGTCCTGCTTCCCAGACCATTTGCCCTAGAATCACCTGGTGTACGCAGATAAATCAGATTCCTACTGTATCAGAACTTTTTCTCAGGCCAAAAGTTCTGAATCAGCATTTTAATAAACATCCAATTAATTCTTTCGCAAAGTTTGGAAAGCCAGAGAACCACTGGGATAGAGTCAAGCTATTAGATTCTTAAGCAGCTTTCCTGGTTGAAAGAGAATTCTTGGCTTTGATTTCAAGTTAAGGGTGGGGGAACAAGCATCCATAATTAAAATTGTTTTATGTAAATTATATTAGGTGGTTTTATCTTATAGGCAAGGAAATAGGCCTAAATTCTCACATTCTCTGTTCAGTCCAGCCCCATTTATTTATTTATGTGTATTTCTATTCCTCTCCCATTAGGTCAGGACAATGCACTCCCCGTTTGTTAACTAATTAGATCTGTTAAAAGGGAGTAATATTGCCCTTGATTATTAGTCTCAAAAAAAATCTCCTCCAATCCCCTTATGAAAGTGAAAGTTAAAGCCACTCAGTCGCGCCCGACTCTTTGTGACTCCGTGGACTATACAGTCCACGGAATTCTCCAGGCCAGAATACTGGAGTGGGTAGCCTTTCCCTTCTCCAGGGGATCTTCCCAACCCAGGCATTGAACCCAGGTCTCCCACATTGCAGGCAGATTCTTTACCAGCTGAGCCACCAATCCCCTTAATACACTCACAAATCAGAAAAGGAGCCCTCATACATGACTCGTATGTTTTTGAGGAGTGCTAGTTGACAGTCTTGCAGGCATATATATTTAATTTTTATTCCAAACTAATTTCAAGACAGGAAACAACATCAGCTTCCTAGGGGACTTCAGTGACAGATGTTAACTTGACTCTGGGAGGCAAGGCCCTGGACTTAGGAGGACTGGGGACTATTGTCTTTTTGTGGATCTTTTTTGGGACTGTGAACATGAAATTAATCAGCATTAGTTGTACTAAGATTTTAGCATTAAATATTTAATCTAGGTTAAATCACCATAGAGCTATTAGAAGGAAAAAGCCTTTCATTACAGTGTACAGAGCACAGTTTAACCAGCCTGCTCGTGATGAGAAGGTCTACCTGACACCAGAAAGCCCCTGATTCATCTCACTGCAACACTGTTTGATGTCTAGGCTTGGAAATTTCATTTTTTCTGACCACATCAAGCTCAATCTGTGAACATGAAGTATTTTTCTAATCCATATTCTTAAATGTTGGGTCAATACATGGTTTTGACTGATTTTCTGTGCATTTTAAAAATACTATTTTATTAAAATTATGCTTTTTCCTTCTCATGAAAACGAGAGAATTTCATAGCAGAAAATTTTTTGCGGAAAATCTATATATTGTTGGACGAACATTTTGATGCCTTTTGAAGTTTCATTTTATTGAATCATTTTACTTAATAGAATTATTTATAATACATCAGTATCAGGCTTCCCTGGTGGCTCAGAGGGTAAAGCATCTGCCTGCAATGCAGGAGACCTGGGCTCGATTCCTGAGTCAGGAAGATACCCTGGAGAAGGAAATGGCAACCCACTCCAGGACCCTTGCCTGGAAGATCCCATGGATGGATAAGCCTGGTAGGCTACAGTACATGGGGTCACAAAGAGTCGGACACAACTAAGCGACTTCACTTCACATCATTATCATCTTTTGATTCAAATATATGAATAAGGATTTTTGGAAGTTAACTAGCAATACGATTAATTTAGACCTTTTACCATTATTGATTTTATCTAATTGCATGTTTTAAAAACTAAAATCTTTTGGAATAATGTTAACTTTTTCTTTGAATAAACTCTTTTAACCTGGACTTTCTACTGTTCCTTTGATAAGTAAGTTCTTTAGAGAGGAATGAGAACTTAAGTCATACGGCACAAGTCAGACCCCAAAGACAAATAGTATAAATGATTTCCTGAAAGCTTCTTCTCATCTTTCTGTGTTTCCCTTTGGATTCCTCTGCTTCCAGGTTTGAGGTGGCCGGCAGCCTTTCAGTCTTGCTGCTCATAATCAGCCCATAATGCAAGCCTTATCTGAACCTCTCCCAGAATGGCATTCAGCCATCTGCTCTGCCAGGATGTAAGGCCAGAGAAGCAAATTGAACTGGACTGATTGCCTTAATTGCTAAAGTCAGTCAAACAACTGGGAGAGGGCCTTAACAGATACAAACAAACAAAACCTCATAAGAGAGTGAGATGTATTTATCATTTTTGATCTTACCACCCATTAAACAGTGCAAATGGCTTATGTGTACAGTTATTCATTATTTTGATTGTACTCTTTCTCTATAAAAGATCTAGTTATTAAAGAACTAATACAATGTTCTGTGTAAACAGGTTTTATGTAGTTTATAATTATTTGGTTGAAAAGATAAACATTAGCAGGTTCTCAAATAAATATCTGCATACACAGGTTCATTGCTGTATTATTTACAATCCAAGAGATGGAAGCAACCCCAATGTTCTTTGGGAGATGAATGGATAAATAAAATGTGGAATATTCACACAATCAAAATTCAGTTCAGTTCAGTTCAGTCGCTCAGTCATGTCCGACTCTTTGCGACCCCATGAGTTGCAGCATGCCAGGCCTCCCTGTCCATCACCAACTCCCAGAGTTCACTCAGACTCACGTCCATCGAGTCAGTGATGCCATCCAGCCATCTCATCCTCTGTCATCCCCTTCTCCTCCTGCCCCCAATCCCTCCCAGCATCAGAGTCTTTTCCAATGAGTCAACTCTTCGCATGAGGTGGCCAAAGTACTGGAGTTTCAGCTTTAGCATCATTCCTTCCAAAGAAATCCCAGGGCTGATCTTCAGAATGGACTGGTTGGGTCTCCTTGCAGTCCAAGGGACTCTCAAGAGTCTTCTCCGACACCACAGTTCAAAAGCATCAATTCTTTGGCGCTCAGCTTTCTTCACAGTCCAACTCTCACATCCATACATGACCACTGGAAAAACCATAACCTTGATTAGACGGACCTTTGTTGGCAAAGTAATGTCTCTGCTTTTGAATATGCTATCTAGGTTGCTCATAACTTTCTTTCCAAGGAGTAAGCGTCTTTTAATTTCATGGCTGCAGTCACCATCTGCAGTGATTTTGGAGCTCAAAAAAATAAAGTCTGACACGGTTTTCACTGTTTCCCCATCTATTTCCCATGAAGTGATGGGACCAGATGCCATGATATTTGTTTTCTGAATGTTGAGCTTTAAGCCAACTTTTTCATTCTCCTCTTTCACTTTCATCAAGAGGCTTTTTAGTTCCTCTTCACTTTCTGCCATAAGGGTGGTGTCATCTGCATATCTGAGGTTATTGATATTTCTCCCGGCAATCTTGATTCCAGTTTGTGTTTCTTCCAGTCCAGCGTTTATCATGATGTACTCTTCATAGAAGTTAAATAAGCAGGGTGACAATATACAGCCCTGCTGTACTCCCTTTTCCTATTTGGAACCAGTCTGTTGTTCCATGTCCAGTTCTAACTGCTGCTTCCTGACCTGCATACAGATTTCTCAAGAGGCAGGTCAGGTGGTCTGGTATTCCCATCTCTTTCAGAATTTTCCACAGTTTATTGTGATCCACACAGTCAAAGGCTTTGGCATAGTCAATAAAGCAGAAATAGATGTTTTTCTGGAACTCTCTTGCTTTTTCCATGCTCAAACTACTGCACAATTGCACTCATCTCACATGCTAGTAAAGTAATGCTCAAAATTCTCCAAGCCAGGCTTCAGCAACATGTGAACCGTGAACTTCCTGATGTTCAAGCTGGTTTTAGAAAAGGCAGAGGAACCAGAGATCAAATTGCCAACAGTCAAAATTATTCAGCCTTAAAAAAAAGGAAGTCACATCACATGTTGCAACATGGATGGAAGTTAAGGATATTTTTGTTGTTTGGGTGCCCAGTCATGTCCAACTCTTTGTGACCCCATGGCCTGCAGCACGCCAGGCCTCCCTATCTCTCACAATCTCCCAGAGTTTGCCCAAGTGCCTGCCCATTGTATCAGTGATGCCATCCATCCATCTCATCCTCTGCCATCGTCTTCTCCTTCTGCTCTCAATCTTTCCCAGCATCAGGGACTTTTCCAATGAGTCAGCTGTTTGCATCAGGTGATCAAATACTGGAGCTTCAGCTTCAGCATCAGTATTTCCAGTTGAGTATTCAGGGTTGATTTCCTTTAAGATTGACTGGTTTGATTTCCTTGCTGTCCAAGGGATTCTCAAGAATCTTCTGCAGCACCACAGTTTGAAGGCATCAATTCCCTGGCGCTCTTCCTTCCTTACGGTCCAGCTCTCACAACCATAAGTGACCATTTGGAAGACCATAGCCTTGACTATATGGACCTTCGTCGGCAGAGTGATGTCTCTGCTTTTCAACACACTAAGTTTGTCATAGCTTTCCTGCCAAGAAGCAACTATCTTCTGATTTCTTGGCTGCAGTCACCATCTACAGTGGTTTTAGAGCCCAAGAAGAAGAAATTTGTCACTGCTTCCACCTTTCCCCCTTCTATTCGCATGAAATAATGAGGACAGATGCCATGATCTTAGTTTTGTTTTTCTTTTAATATTTAGTTTTAATCTGGCTTTTTCACTGTCGTCCTTTACCCTCATCGGCAGGTTCTTTAGTTCCTCTTCGCTTTCTGCCATTAGAATGGTGTCATCCAAAGACAAATACTGTATGATTCCACTTATACAAGATATCTAGTCAAACTCACAGAAACAGAAAGTAGAATGGTGGTTGCCAGGAGCTGGGGGGCAGGTAGGGTAGGAGGATAGGGACTTATCATTCAGTGGGTACAGACTGAATTTTGCTGGATGGAAAAGTTCTAGAGATCTGTCGCACAGCAATGTGAGTATACTTAACATTACTGAACTTAAGCTTAAAAATGGTTAAAATGGTATATATATATATTTTTTACTACAATTAGACATGAAAAATTAAAAAAACTGAACACTCTGTGATGACGGTTTAGCTCAATTAGAGCAGTCAAAAAAGTTTAACCCTAACCTTAAAATTAGCTTTAATCCAAAACTTAACAGTAATTTTCTTTGAGCCAGTTAGCTTTCCCTCTGTGGTATGTTCTGATATTACATCAGCTAGCTTGGCTAGCTATTTTCTGAATGTTAGCCCAGTGTTTCATGGCATTGCTACTGGACTGTAAATTTAAATGGTAGGCCTTCAGGACAGCTTATAAATATAAGGGAAGGCACATTTGCTAAGTAACTCACAATCAGCACTCTAAAGATTCCAAAAGCACGCTATTTAGCCTTTTTGAGTTTAAAGGTGAAGAAAACACACACATTCCCACTCACTTTTCATTTTTGCTTTTAAATTTTTAAAATTACTTTTTTGACATTAAAAAAACCATCTTCCATTTATAGATTTAAAGAGAATTTGAGTTGAAGTTAACCATTTTGCTTACACTGTGCATTCGAATTTCATAGGAAAGTTCAACAGGCTGCCCATTTTACAATTACAAATTCATTTTCTATTATCAGATACTGCACTATAATTAGTAGATTATATGTTAGGCTTTCTGTTCACCAATCTAGTACAATTCTTGTAAACACTAGAAAAAGGCATTGGGTTAAATATTTACCAATTTTTGTTAATGACTAGTGGTTGACTTTGTATATGAAAGCAGTTTGAACTCAAGTTTGACACAGTATAGTTGCAGAAGTGCTTTAGAAGAGCAGCACCAAATTCAAGATGATATATCTAACAGCAAACTTGATATTATTTTATACCAGTACCACTTTAATTGACTGCTCTTTTGTCATTCACAGTAGCCATTTGTCCTTTGTAGGGATGAAACAAATTTTTAAAAAAGTATTGAGCAAATTTATTACTTTGAGAAGTATCCAGCTCAATCTTTGTAGGAGATATTAATTTACAGTTCATTGCATTTACATTCTCAATGAATTATTAGGAGACTTCCACCAGAAGTTTTTGCTCAGATTTAGATCATTACTTTTGGCTTAGGAATGTGACTCCATAGGAATTCAACTATTAACCACATATGAAAAATGGATTTTTTTTCCTTGAAATCTTACTCATGTTATATAATTCATTTAACACAGTTATATATCATCAATCTGTAATCTGAGCTAAACTACTGCTGTGTCTAAATCATTGTGTCATTTATTTTATTTTACTCTTCCCTTTCAGAAAATCAAAGTGCAATTAAAATGGAATTAAAATAAGATGACAGGGTAGGAGAAAAAATTACAAGTGAAAATATAATATAGCTCTTTATTAAAGATTTATATTCTGTGATTACATTGTATTCCCTTCATGTAAAAGTAAATTTATACAGTTTTTCTATTAAAATAGTCTTAAGCCTATTTCCCACCACTAGTATTAATCCACCATCTTGGAAAATAGTGGAATTTGTGATAAATGTAAATCAACCCTGAATATTCATTGGAAGGATTGATGCTGAAGCTGAAGCTCCAATACTTTGGCCACCTGATGCAAAGAACTAACTCATTGGAAAAGACCCTGAGGCTGGGAAAGATTGAAGGCAGGAGGAGAAGGGGACGACAGAGGATGAGATGGTTGGATGGCATCACAAAGTCAATGGACATGAGTTTGAGCAAGCTCCAGGAGATGATGAGGGACAGGAAAGCTTGGCATGTTGCAGTCCATGGGGTCACAAAGAGTAGGCCATGACTGAGTGAACAACAACAAATAATAAATGTAAACATAAAGTACATATGTAGGGCCAATGATTTTTTATGCTTATTAAATACTGTTGCAATTTGCCTAACAGAAAGCATATTATCTACATGTAGAATATCCGTATAGAACTGGTGCCACTTATTGGCAGGGTACAAGGATACAAAAGAAATTAAGAAACAAAAGTCAGGGAGTAAGAATATTCACAAATATAGTTTTTAACTCTTATTGACAAATGATTTCATTTGTGATATTATTACATTTTTTCTCAATAAACTTAACCAGTAAGCAGACATGCACATCCATAATTTATTAAGTTATTTCAGACCTTAAATATTCTTCCCTAGGCCAGATTCTACTGACTTTCCCACCTCTCTTAGCAGAGAGAACCTGTCAGGAGGCAACCTCTTCCTTATTTTCCTATTTCTTTCTCCACCCCCTTCTGCTTAGATAGCTCTATCTAGGCCTGGACATAACTTACTCTCTACAATTTAGAGGAATTATTTTTCCTACTGTCAGGAATTTAATCTCCATTGTTCCATCAACTCCACTCCTCTTTTGTCCTTATTTGGTACCACTGATTTTCTTGTATTTTTGTCCTGTTAGGATTTTCTCCTCCTTGGTAATGTGAACACACTGAAATCTCCATATCAAAGGAAACAAACACAACCACAAATCTATACCCACCCCAAACCCTACAGCATGCTCATCTACTAGCTTATTCTTCTAACTCATATATAGCTGAAATTATCCGAAGAAGACAACACTGTCTTTACCTCTTCATCTCTTTTTTCTTTTGTACTTGAGTTCACTGCAGTCTGCTGCTAAATGCTGCTAAGTCGCTTCAGTCGTGTCCGACTCTGTGCAACCCGAGATGGCAGCCCACCAGGCTTCCCGTCCTGGGATTCTCCAGGCAAGAACACTGGAGTGGGTTGCCATTTCCTTCTCCAATACATGAAAGTGAAAAGTAAAAGTGAAGTCGCTCAGTCATGTCCGACTCCTAGCGACCCCATGGACTGCAGCCTACCAGGCTCCTCCATCCATGGGATTTTCAAGGCAAGAGTACTGGAGTGGGGTGCCATTGCCTTCTCCGTCACTGCAGTCTACTCCTGTCTATTAACTAAAATTTCTCTGTCCAAATCATTAGGGTTCTCACTGCTAAATTTGATACTTCTCAGTTTTTTTCTTCCTACATCTCTCCTCGAAGATCAGTGTTCTTGTTCATTTTGTCTATGAAAACTTTTCAGTTTAATCTTTCACGTTTTTTAGGGCATCTTTTTGGCATCCTTACTCCTTTACTTTTCCTTTAAACATTGGTACTTACTAGTAGTTGCCTACATGCTCAGACCTCTTTTCTTTTTAATATACACACCTTCTATGAAAGGCCTTCTCTATTTTGCCGGCTTCAACTATGACCTGCCTGATGGTGAATCTCAAATCCACATTACATGCAGATATCTCTCCTGGACTTTTGCCCTGACTGTGTCAAGGCACCTCAAACCTAACTTGGTCAGAAAATTGGAGTCTCTACTGAATGTGGTTTTCTTCTATGTAGTGTCCTGTTCAATGGACCAGCAGATATCCAGTCATCCAAGAGAAACTGGGACACAGTCTGGGTTTCAACTTTACTCTTCACATCATGTCTAACTAGTGTCAGAGTCTTGTCAATTTTACATCTTTAATATCTTCCAAATTCATTTCCTTCTCCTGTCACTGGTTGAATTTTGAGCATTATCATCTATTGATGGAAACAATCACCTTACTACTTTTTCCAAATTCAGTCCTGATCTCATAAAACCCACTCTTTATCTTCAAAAATAGAAAATTTTCTAACATTCAAGTCATATTATCATAATACTATTTAACATCTTTAATAGTTCTTTAATGTCTTAAAAAAAAATAATCCCACTCATTAGCATAGCAAAGAAGATCATTTGGCCCCTCTGCCTGGAAAAGGAAATGGCATCCCATTCCATTATTCTCGCCTTAAAAATTCCATGGATAAGGAGGCTGGTAGGCAACAGTCCATAGGGTAGCATAGAGTCGGACATGACTAAAGTGACTTACTACGCATGCATGCATCCTTCAAAACAGCCTGGACATCAGCTCCTCAGAGAAACTTCCCTCTGGTTTAGTTGTCTGTCTTGTGAGCTCACTTTAAGTCCTATGCTTAGATCATAGTACCTTTTCATTTATATTGAAATTATTTTCCTCTTCAGACTCCCGGAGGTCAGGGACCTTTATCTCTGATTTCTCAGTGACTGCAAACACAGTAACTGATAAGAGTTTGTGTACAATAAATGGAAAAAGAATGAATGAAGGTGGAAAGAAAATTAGGTATTTTGTTAGAGCCAAATAAAGAACTCTGAGATCCTGTTCTAGTTTATATTGAGATTTGAGAGAGAAACTCAATTTCATTAACTAGAAGATAGAATCAGTTGTGATGATGATTTCTAGTTTTCATTCTGAAAGCTATTGACGATAGAGTTTCCTAAGAACAGAATTTTAGGAATAGAATATACTTTAGAAATTAAAGCTGTTGTTGCTGAGTTGTGTCTGACTCTTTGTGACCCCATGCACTGCAGCATGCCAGGCTTCCTAGTCTTCACTCTCTCCCAGAGTTTGCTCAGACTCAAGTCCATTGAGTAGGTGATGTTATTTAACCATCTTATCCTCTGCCGCCCCTTCTCCTTTTGCTTTCAGTTTATTAGCCACACATATTTTTATATTACAATGTCAAGTAGACATATGGATGTTATTAAAAGATAAGATGCAAAATTCTCTGATAATTACTCTTAAAACAATCTTGCTTACTATTTTCAGTGGTACTGTATATAAAAGTTGATCCATTGTAATGCACCCTCTCCTAAGATATTTTTCTAGAGAAATTAGCATTTCCCTAGCTAAATTGTAACCTTTGCTGTTTTTCAAATGTTATGACTGTATACATTCTCAACTAACAAAGTGCAAAGTAAGAATCTATGCAATTATAGTTTCAAAATCTGAGGGAAGAAATTACTCTTTTTGTTTTCTGTTTTCTGAAATACTTTAATAAGTTTATCAACCACAAACAAACACATTTCCATTGCCATTTTAATATTGTGTCTACCCTGTCAAATGTTAATGGTCAAAATGTAAACCAATTCAGTCACCAAAATGTTTTGTTCACTTAACCTAGGACAAGGGGTTTAGCTTTCCTCTAATACCTGGAGGCATGAATAAATCAGCCAGTAATTTTGGTATCCTGCAATTATGAGAGGCTAAAAACACACTATTTGGTGCTGTAGTTGTATGTATTCATATTTGTTCTTTAGATATTATCAGCCCTCTGTGGAATGGTAAAAAAAATTTTTTTTCTAATTCAAAGTAAATTTGAAAACCAGTTGAATAAATTGATATGCTTAATCAGAAATAAACAAGTAACAAAAATATTTTAAAAAAACACAGAAATCATTCTAAAATCTACTACCCAAATATTTCTCTTGCTTTTGAGGATTTCCACCTTGTTCTACCTGCTTATGCAGGATTGTAGCCTCTTATAAATTCCCTCTCCCCAGGAATTTCTGGAAGTCCTCGCACACACCCACTCACAAACATACACACGGACACAAGTCTCATGAATTACTGAGTGGTCTTGTGTTCACTCTCCCATGCCTACTGACTCCTGTTTTTCCTCCTACCTCAGTTGTGTTTCTAAGATTTGTCTTCTCTAAGCTATGTTTTAGGACATATCTTCATTTTATTTTGATGTAATTCTCTATTACAAAGTCGCCAAAGTACCACTGCCTTATGTCCCAGCGTATAATGAGATTTTAGGGCAACGAGCTCTTAAGCTGTTTGAAGTGGGGTTAGAAACAATTCCATCCACCCCGTGCCCCTGTCATGTGGGTTATCACTCCAAAATGCAAGCTTTTCCATGTATTAATAAATTTTTGAATAGAGGACCCACATCTTCCTTCAGACTATATGGACAGTGTTTAAGGCAAAATCAGAATTACTCTTGAAAATCCTTTAAATTATCCATACAGGATAGTGGAAGTGGTTTTATACAGAAATTCTTTGAGAACCACTGAGGTAGATGAAGGGAAGGAATGAAGGGAAAGAATACAGGTCGGTGTGTCTAACTTGTTTCCTTCAAAGTATTTGTTACATCCCTGATGGTTAACTGGGTGGACTCATTCCAGCTTACCTGCTGACCAATCCGCTCTGTTTTAATACTAAACCTTTGCAATTTTGATTTGTGGTTGAGAGTATTAAATGAGATAATATACATGAATGTACCCAGCTCAGACTTTGGCATCTAGTTAATGATAAAAAAAAAAAAAAAAAAAATGATGTTTTCTGGATTTGAGGATAAATTTTGCCCAGTCAGATGAACATATACACTGTTCTTTGAAAATGAGCCACCTGTTTCCTGTTTTCCAAGTTGCTTTTCCTTTCTGAACAGATGTCATTTCATGAGCATTGGTTTCATGACCTCTGCGTGGAGTCAGAGCTTTCTCAAGCACTGGGAGCTCCTGTCAGCTGGTGCCTGTGATGCGTTCCCACTGGACTGGCAGCTCCTCCCACACCCTTTTGTACATTTCTTTTCCAACTCAGCACTCTCCATTACTGTCACTTTCTCCATGTTCTAAAACTCCTTTCTTGAGTAACAAACTCTTCAATTATCTGCAGGCTTTTCTCTCTTTTCTTCAGTTCTTTTCCTGAGACCCACTTGGACACTCTTAACTAGGATTTTTAAAAATTTGATGTAGTGTTTTATTTGCTTCATGCCCCATCTTCCTACCCAGAAGTGGGGTCATTGCCCTCCTTGCTTCCCAGTGTTGCTCTCATATCTTTATTCTTTATCATTTAAACCCTGCTCTTTGAGGCTAACCTTTTTGCTCTCATCTAACAATATTAAATCGTTAACATTTACAGAACACTTCTACTGAGCCAGGCCATGTGATGCACAGAATATTTCATTGAAAACTTACAATAACTTCATAAAGTAGAAAAATATCATTATCATATCATTATGAGCTTTACAGAGGTCAAGCAACTTGTCCTTATCTGAATAATGAGGATAAAAGAGTGCCTAACTCATTCGGTTTACTGTGAGTTATACTGTACATAAAGAGCTCAGTAGATACCATGTAAGTATTTGCTGTTATTTTCCTGCTGAAGGAGACTCTATGAGAAATGGGGGAGCTAGCATTCAAACTCTGGCAGTCCTACTCTAGAACTCATATCCTTAATCTTTCTGTACCTCTAGGTGACATTCTAACAGCCTTTGAAGGCTGTGCTTCAGTTCCGGAGAAGGCAATGGCAAGCCACTCTAGTACTCTTGCCTAGAAAATCCCATGGATGGAGGAGCCTGGTAAGCTGCAGTCCATGGGGTCGCTACAAGTCGGACACGACTGAGCGACTTCACTTTCACACAATGGAGAAGGCAATGGCAACCCATTCCAGTGTTATTGCCTGGAGAATCCCAGGGACGGCAGAGCCTGGTGGGCTGCCGTCTATGGGGTCGCACAGAGTCGGACACGACTGAAGCGACTTAGCAGCAGCAGCGGCAGTGCTTCAGTTCTCCGAGGTTTCTTCGTAGTGTGTGATGTGGTTCAACCCCATCCTTGTTCTTTTTCCTTTGTCTCCTGTGCTGCAACTCCTCCCTTTTTCACATTACTTCGCTGCCACAACAACAGCCTGCATCCTTCATAACCTCTGAAATCTCTACCTCACATATTTCACTATCTCATCACAGCCTAGTGTTTGTTCTCTGGTACATGCTCACTGACACGCCCATTCCGTTAATGTCATCCAATTTCATTATTCATCCCTCCTCTTTTTTTTGGCGCAGCTTAGATTTTTATGGCTCAAATCATAATCATATCCTTGTAGAGACTCCCAACTTCCTTATCCACCTCTCTGCCCCTCACACTCACCTGATGTTAGCCTTACCTTCTTTGCACCTACATCTGAACAATTGTGTATGGCTGGAGAAAAATCAATGACCAGGCAGACTGGAATTTTACATTAAACAAATCCATCATCATATTAAATCTCTTAAATAGGCACTTGGCACTGCGTGACATTATAGTGTTTCCCTAGTAAACTCAACCGTTCTCAAGATAATTATTTTACATTTTCTCCCCTCATTTCACATCTCACGCCTTCTCTTTACACTCGCTCTCCCTGATGATTTCATTTGTTTTACTTCATTAAGAAAATAGAAGTAATGAGACGAAAACTTCTTCAAGTTCCCATTTTCAGACCCACTTATAACCACTCCTGCATGAGTCCCTTCCCTTCTTCCCTTTTTCTTAACACAGAGGAAGTACCCTCTTGTCAAAGACCAGCCTCTACATGTGCTCTGGATCTGATTCTCCCCTGTTTTTGCAAGGACCTTCTTCCTTCTCTTTTCTGCATGTCGAACTCTTCCTCTAGCAATGCTCCAGGCTGGTTTGTCCTAAAAATCCTCTTGCAGTTGCACACACCCTTTGAACAAAGCTTGGGTCTGAAGGGGGATCACTGTCTGTCTCTGCTTGCTTGTCCGCATTCACTATGTCCCCACCTCATCAGCCCACTCCCATTGGCAGGCACCACGTCTCCACTGAAACTGCTTTTTCTAAGATCATCAGCGAGTTCTATGCTGGCAAACCCAATGGTTGCTTTCTTGCCTTTAGCTGTTTCACTCCTTTTATCCATTCAGATTGCCTCTCTTTAGAGAGAACTTCTCTGATGACTGAAGCTGAAACAGCCCCTCCCTTCTCCCATAATGGTGCCATTACATCACTCTGCTTTATTTTCTTCATGGTACTTATTATCTGAATTTATCTTGTTAATTTCTTTGTTCATTTGTTGACTGGGTGTCTCAGGCCCCCACCTAGAACAGGGCCTGGCAGGTCACAGATGCCCAGTAAGGATTTGTCGGGTGACAGCACAATGCTTTATTTAGCATCTTCTCTCCCCTCCGACAACTAAGCTTTTGTTAACTGGATGAGGCTTGTCTGCCTGACTCTCTAATATTAGTATAGCTTTCTAGACCCTTAATCACGGAGACTTCCTGGCGGGTGGCCCTCATTTGTGGACAGGTCCGAGTCCCCTAAAGGACCAGCTTCAGTCTGATTCTGTGTGTCCCCTCTCTCTCCTCTTTTTCTCCGCACCTGTCTGTGTCATTCTGGAGACACTTTTCTAGTCTTTTCCTTCTTCAATATGATCCTTAGTTTTAAAGCCTTCTTTTTTCTAAATACTAATTATAGGTTGCTGAGTTCCTGGTGACTAGTGGACATCTCTGGTCCAGTTTGGGAATGTCACAGTCCTACACTTGCTCTTTAAGTCTGTAAAACTTCCCTGGCTGGGGCCAGCTGGCTGAGTTCCAGATCTTGCTCTAGTCTTCTGAAATCTTCAGTATCTGGGTCAATGTTATTTGCAGGCTTGACTTTTGTCACCTAGCCATTAAAATATTGTGGTCATCCAGCGAAGCATACTAATAGTGAAAATGAGAAGAAATGTCCCTGCGAGAAGTCCAACCTACATGTTTTTCTAGGATGGATTTGGCCAAGCTGACAGGGCAAAAGCAGCAACAGTGCCAAAAAGAATATGCAATTAAAAAAAAATCACCAACTGTTAGCCCAACAATGTTATTCTCTGTTCTCCTATTGTTAAACAGATATGAAAACAAAACAAAAGCCCACAAGAAAACAAAAGCCCACAAAGGCATTACTGAAAAATATGAATTCTAATTTACCATGTTATGCTGCTGCTGCTGCTGCTAAGTCGCTTCAGTCGTGTCCGACTCTGTGCGACCCCATAGACGGCAGCCTACCAGGCTCCGCCATCCCTGGGATTCTCCAGGCAAGAACACTGGAGTGGGTTGCCATTTCCTTCTCCTACTATGTTATGAGTGCTCATAAATCCTTTTAGGGCTTCCCAGGTGGTGCTAGTGATAAAGAACCCGCCTGCCAATGCAGGAATTGTAAGAGATATGGGTTCTATCCCTGGGTGGGGAAGATCCCCTGGAGAAGGGCATGGCAACCCACTCCAGTGTTCTCGCCTGGAGAATCCCATGCACAGAAGAGCCTGGTAGGCTATATAGTCCACAGTGTTGCAAAGAGTCGGACACAATCAAAGTGACTTAAGACGCACACAAATCCCTTTAACTCCTGATTTAATGATAATAAAAATACTGCCATATGCACACAGACAAAAAAATCTGCTTGAGACCTAGACTCAGTATGGGTGTATGCTAGAAACCTAACACTAGAGATGGCCCGGAGGAACAATCAAGTGCCGCTGGTTATTTAATTTCAGCCCTTTCTTTGACCACACCCAGTGAAAGTGCCATATCAAATGATCCTTCAATTTACCATCCAAACTGGGATGCTATTAAAAATTAGGCTGGAAAAACATGAGCACACCAGGGCTGTCTTGAGGAAATGGGAACGTGGAGTCGTTCCAACCGTAAGTTCCTATGAGGACTCTGGGCCAGTTCAGCCTCTTGCAAGTAGAACACAGGCTCTGACTCCTTCAGCTGTGACTCACTGCTGCCCTTGGTCCACACGCTTAAAGATATAACAAAGGTACTGTTAATTGTGACCTAGGGACTTATCTGTTACAAGTGCATTTTTGTACTCTACAGACCATATCCTTTCCAGTGTTTTCCGGCCCACCTCTTACAAAATAAAGCAGGTCCTCAATAAATGTCTTTGAGAAAGAAGGACATTTCTCTCTTTGTGAGAAAAAAAAAAAAAAATAGAAGGAGATTTTTTTTCTCTTTCAGAGAGAGGCTTACATGAGCTAATGTCCCTTCCCCAAGTCCAACCACTGTGTAATTCAATATGAGGCTTCAGTGGTAAGTAAAATCCAGTCCTTTTTAGAGAGCATCTGACTTGCAGTGCACTTATCATTTCCAGCAGAATAAAACTGTATATGTGTTCACATGTGTATGTGTGGGTTAGAGATAATGGGGTGGGTGGCAAAACAGAATAGAAAATAAGTTAGTTAGAGCTAAATTTGCCTTTTCTCCCCTTGAATATGTGTGTGTGTGTATAACACAAGAACAAAAAAGTTTCTTAGAGGAATGTTATTATACATATTCTGAAAGCAAGCCAATAATGTGATAACACTTATATGCTCATATTCCAATATTTTTTAAAGGTCAGGGCACAAGAATGATGTCCCTGCTTCAGGGTGGCTTCTCTGAGCTGATACTGGTTATTTTCCTTTAATTAAGGCCTTAAGGCTGGCCCTGGGGAAGGGCACCAACTCTGTTCTCTGTACTCGCCTCCAGCAGTCAACCTTGAGAAAAAAGTGAATACCGAGACTAGGAGGCATGTTTGGAAGTAAAGAGACTCCTTTCCTTGGTGACTCAGGAGTGCTTCTCCTCATTTCACACCCACCTTGTATGTGCATGAAATCCTTAGGTCTACAGCTGAGCTCTCCTTGGAAAGTCGTCAACTCCCACCTCCTTGGTATTGACCACCTCACAGTGGGTTGAGTCTGGATGTCTCCAGTGACAGCAAGCTTGTCATCTCCCACTGGGAAGTTCTGACGGTTGAAAGGAGTCTTCTTTAACTGAAGGGAAATCTGTCATCATGGATGACCCATATATTTGTTTGCTTGGCAATGCCCTGGTTTTAATGGCGAGTTCTGTACCTTGGGATACCTACCCCCCCCCAGTCCTGGGCACACCAGGACAGATGGTCACTCTGACTTTAGTGGTCATCTGCTGGCCCTAGTCTCCATCTTGGGCTATGCAAAGAAGTGTCATTATTTCTTTTAAATAGATCCTTTTTGACTCACTTAAGGTACATTTCCCTTGCTCCAAACATTCTCAGCTGACACAACTTTAGATTCTTTATTTCCCACTCAATCTGCTCATAATGTGCTGTCCTTTGTTGGGGGAGACACTCTCCTTTTCTATCCATACACTACCATGAGGAGGGGAATTTTATTTCCCTATTCTTTAGGGACAGATTTGTGCGGACACTTGTTTTTTCTCCATCTGCTCTTTTTCTCATCCCACTGTAAGGAAGAGTTGCAGCTAATCTTATTGTTGAAAACAACTTTTGGCCCAAGGTTTTATGGCAACCCACTCCAGTACTCTTGCCTGGCAAATCCCATGGACAGGGGAGCCTGGTAGGCTGCAGTCCATGGGGTCGCTAGGAGTTGGATACAACTGAGCGACTTCACTTTCACTTTTCACTTTCATGTATTGGAGAAGGAAATGGCAACCCACTCCAGTGTTCTTGCTTGGAGAATCCCAAGGACGGGGAGCCTGATGGGCTGCCGTCTATGGGGTCGCACAGAATCAGACACGACTGAAGCGACTTAGCAGCAGCAGCAGCAGGATTACTTTACCTCAAAGGTGATGAACAGATAGTCAGCATCCCTAATTATCAGAGAAATGCAAATCAAAACTACAATGAGGCATTACCTACACAGGTCACAACGGCCATCGTCAAAAAATCTACAAACAATATATACTGGAAAGGGTATGGAGAAAAGGGAACCCTCCTACACTGTTAGTGGGAATGTAAATTGGTACAACGACTATGAAGAACAGTGTTGAGGTTCATTAAAATACTAAAAACAGAGCTATCATCTGATCCAGAAATCTCACTGCTAGGCATATATCCAGAGAAAAACATGGTTCAAAAAGATAAATGTACCCCAATGTTCATTGCAGTGCTATTTACAATAGCAAGACATGGAAACAGCCTAAATGTCCAGGGACAGAGGAATAGATAAAGAAGATGTGGTCCATATATACAATGGAATATTACTAACCATAAGAAAGAATGCAATAATGCCATTTGTGGCGACATAAATGGACCTAGAGATTATCATGCTGCTGCTGCTGCTGCTGAGTTGCTTCAGTCGTGTCCGACTCCTAGTGACCCCATGGACTGCAGCCCACCAGGTTCCTCTGTCCATGGGATCCTCCAGGCAAGAGCGCTGGAGTGGGGTGCCATTGCCTTCTCCGGATTATCATACTAAGTGAAGTAAATCAGACAAAGACAAATATCACTCATGCGTGGAATCTAATTTTAAAACATGATACAAATGTACTTATTTAAAAACTTAAACGAACTCACAGGTTTTGTAAACAAATTTATGGCTACCAAAAGGGAAATCTTGGGTGAGGAGAGGGATAAATTAGGAGTTTGGGATTAACATACACACACTACTATATATAAAATAGATGACCAGCAAGGACCTATTGTATAGCACAGGGAACTCTACTCAATATTCTGTAATGATCTATATGGGTAAAGAATCTGGAAAAAAAATGAATATGTGTATATGAGTAATCAAATCACTTTGCTGTGCACCTGAAGCTAATACAACATTGTAAATCCACTATACTCCAAAAAAAAAAAAAAAGGTAGACTACAGAACTATGCTGCTGCTGCTGCTAAGTCGCTTCAGTCGTGTCTGATTCTGTGTGACCCCATAGATGGCAGCCCACCAGGCTCCCCCATTCCTGGGATTCTCCAGGCAAGAACACTGGAGTGGGTTGCCATTTCCTTCTCCAATGCATGAAAGTGAAAAGGGAAAGGGAAGTCGCTCAGTCGTGTCCGACTCTTAGCGATCCCGTGTACTGCAGCCCACCAGGTTCCTCCATCCATGGGATTTTCCAGGCAAAAGTACTGGAGTGGGGTGCCATTGCCTTCTTCGCCAGAGTCCCTAGGGACTGAAATAGAACCTACCCATTCCACCAAAAACCAGGCCCAGAAGGGCCAACCAAAAATGACTTCTCTTTCTCAGAAGTCCTTGAGGAATGATGTTTTAGGACCTTCTTCTGGAACAGAACAATTCCTTTTAAATCCAGTTTTTGGGAAATTCAAGAAAGAGCCAAATGTCAATAGCCCAGTTGGGGGCTGACTCTGTTTATTTTCATTTTCTCTCTGATGGCTCGTCTATAGTTCTGTCTTTTTGGTGACATCACTATGGAGTGTAAAGAGACACAGAGAATGTAAAGAACAGTATGGCAGGAGGCTTTCCTCCAGTTGTACACAGGCTGGGCCATGAGCCCCAGCGTGCCTGTAAATCCTCTCCGCCAGAAAACTGCTGTGGGCCAGGACGTCCATTGTCCTCAAGGACTGTGTCCAGGGCCTTTCTGCCTGGAGGCATTTTCTCCCCAGCAAAACCCAGGCACAGGATAATGACTCCTCCCTTCATGGTAAGAGGAAAACCTAGGTGAATCACTGGACCAAAAGGTCACAGTGGCGTGAAAATGACAGTGCCTGGCCACCGAACCAAGGAGACCGCAAATTTGCTTACAAAGGTCAGGAGGCCACAGAGAATTTGTGTACATGGGTCATGCAGCTCAGCACAAAATGAGCATGAGGGAAACCAAGTCTAGCACAAGGATTGCAACAGAGTCCAAGAGCTCTGAACAGAATGTAGTAGCACCAGCAGTAGTGAATTTATTGAGGCAAGGTGGTAAATTATCACATGAACCCAATCATTAAGGATAAACCCTTAGAAAAAAGTGAAATTCCATGCCAATAGAAGAGTAGATAAGGATCAGAGGAAAAGAGGACTCTGGCCAGGACTCAGAATTGGTCATCAGTCCTAGGATGAGGAAGACAGCTAGGTTGGTAGGTAAATAGGAAGGTGGATTTAAAAATCTGCGTTATCTTAAAGAGGAAATGGTAATTAAATAGGACCTTCTCAGTTATACATATTGCAATGAATTCTCAAATACTTTGTATTCTAATACTCTGAGTTAAAAGGAAACAACCCTCAAGAATTATAAATAAACATATTAAACCAAAAAGGACCCCACAGACTGTAACATGCTCTCAGTTCCTAATTAGGGAATTATGTTTCCCAAGTCACCAATTACACATAATCTCTGCTACACTGTTAGTTAAATCAAGTTGGTCCAGGTTGAGCATTTCCAGATTATTTCATTTTATAAATTGTGTCAAAAGAAAACATCCCAACTTGGGTTTATCAAGACAAGTCCTCAAAACATGGTATCAAATAGTACATGGTTGAAAGATCCTATAGGTGATTCAAGTTAATGAGACCAAAAGAGGGAGTGGCAAATGGAAGGAAGTAGAGAATAAAGCATCAGAGTTCCACTGGAATGTGGACAGAAACGGGAATTACAGTAGAACAACAGCAATAAAAAAAATCTCATGTTATTCTACTTAAATATAGGTTTCAAAAACTCTACCTTTCTACCATTCATTAGAAGTAAGTATTTGGGGTTTCCACAAAACTATGATCAAGCCAAGTAATTTTTCTGAACTTCTATCTCATCAATAAAATGGGAATCACCTTTTGGGATCATTAG
Source organism: Bos indicus x Bos taurus (assembly GCF_003369695.1). NCBI lineage: Eukaryota > Metazoa > Chordata > Mammalia > Artiodactyla > Bovidae > Bos > Bos indicus x Bos taurus. The sequence continues at coordinate 31,729,154 of NC_040084.1, forward strand.
GATTAATTAAATAATATATGCATTCAGTTCTTTCCATTTGCAAGGGGAAAGGATGCACATTCTTGTTGCTTCTGTCTCAAAAGCCACAGCACCAGGCCTCCTGAATAGAGAACACCCAACCCCCTCAAAAGTGAGCACTCTGCTCCCTCTAGTCCAGCAATTCTAGTTCTTCTACCGGCCTCTCTCTGTGTCTCTGCTTCTATAGCTTTGTTCTCTGTGATCTGTGACTTTCCTTTTTTTGTTAGCCTTTAGTGCTTCATGGCTTCTGCTTCCTCTTTTCTGGGTGCACATGTGTTCCAAACTGTGTGTACCTACACTGGCATTCTACATTCAGACTATTGAGAAACAGAGCGACTGCATGGGTTGCTGCTGCTGCTGCTAAGTCGCTTCAGTCATGTCCAACTCTGTGTGACCCCATAGACGGCAGCCCACCAGGCTCCCCCCTCCCTGGGATTCTCCAGGCAAGAACACTGGAGTGGGTTGTCATTTCCTTCTCCAATGCATGAAAGTGAATGGTTAGGCAGACACAATCCAGAAAGTGCATTGCTACAAGACAGAGTTCTCATGCCAGGCCCACACAGGGTCACTGACTTGCCTATGGACGGTGCCTTCAAGTCAATCCTTTGTCCAACTAACTGTTGGACAAATCATGAGGAATCACCTGCAATAATGATCCTCAAAAGGAGCAATAGCTAAGCAGGCACTTAGAGCATTCAAATCTCAGGTAAGCTCTGAGCTCAGTGAGAACGAGCATGGTCTTTAGCTGAGACTCTTTCTGCCCCCTTCTGATGCCTATGTCAGAAGATTTTTCTATCTCCTTTATACTTTAATAAAACTTTATTACACAAAAGCTCTGAGCGATCAAGCCTCGTCTCTGGCCCCGGACTGAATTCTTCTCCAGGGGCCAAGAATCCCGGTGTCTTCGCGTGATTCAACAACAACCTTTCATCTTGGGGGCTCTTCTGGGATCCTTCAGGACAAGGTAAGGATGCTTGGAGCTTTAGTTCTTTGTTCTCTTAACGAACACGTTTTCTGCTGTGCTTTACTAACTCTACGGTGTGCTTATGTGAATGAATGACATGCCCTGCGTGAAGCAACTAAGGAGCCCTGCTCTGTGGTTCCATGATGATCTCATAGGGCTTATGGCAGAAACCTGTCGGGCCATTATACCAACCTGCCAATGCCAAGAGGCACCCAATGTCTCCTTCGGGAACCAACCAGAAATGGGCAAAGCGTGTGGACCGAACTCTCCTTTCTCGGTCAAACTTTTCGGTCTCTTTGACCATTTCATAACTCCATGGGAATTAGAAGTACTAACCTAATCTATCGGAGAAGGCAATGGCACCCCACTCCAGTGTTCTTGCCTGGAGAATCCCAGGGACGGAGGAGCCTGGTGGGAGGCCATCTATGGGGTCGCACAGAGTCGGACACGACTGAAGCAACTTGGCAGCAGCACCAAAGCCCTTGCTCTGATGTTGGTCTCTGACCCAGGCATGTTCCCCATTCGCTCTGCCGGCTATGCTATGGGATTTGAAGGAAGGTATTGCTACATGCTTACATAGAGAGTACCTTTTCTGCCTTGTTATGATGTATCAGGACATCTTAAAAGCCTTTTCAATAGCTTATTTCACCTTTTAATACTAATTGGCTATTTTCCTTTTCTAGAAAGAGCTTGTTTACCTGATTTTTTTTTAGTTAGATTATTTCTTTCCCTTATTAACAAGGAGTTCCTTATATATTCTAATTACTAGTCCTTTGTCAGTTAGATATATTGCAAAATCTTCTCCTCCTTTATTACCTGTCTTTCACTATTTTTCTTCAGTGCAAAAGAACTGCTTAATTTTAAGGTAGGCACATTTATCAGCGTTTTCCATTTGTTTTGTTTTTTTTGTTTAGAAATTCTTCCCAACCCTGGTTCATAAAGACATTTTCAAAAGTACTCTTCCAAAAGTTGAAAATATTGCATTTCACATTTAGATCTGTACTGCAACTGAAATTGAATTTGGGGCTAGGTAAAAACTAAGATCTCAATTTTTTTCCATATTGACATCAATTGCTCCCAAATAATTAATTGAAAAAAATCATTTTTCCCACTTATCGTGAATAAAGCCTCTATAACATACCAAACATCCTTATTTGTGTGGTCTGTTTTTAGGTCCCCTATTCTGTACCATTTACCCATTTGATGCTGAACCTGTAGTTCACTGTATTAATAACTATAGCTTTATAATGAAATCTGGATGTTATATAGAACAAATACCCTTGATGTCCTTCTTATTTACAGTATGTTAATCATTCTCAGCTTTTGGCATTTCTACATAAAATTTAGAATCAACTTGTTACATTTATAACAACCTCCCCCATCTCCAAACAGAAACCTTACTCAGAAATATATTGGACTTTCATTTAAGTCACAGATCAATAGCGGAAGAACTGACACCTTTAAAAATATTGTCTTCCAAATAATTAATATGGTATATCTCTTCTTTATTTAGCTCTTCTTTAATAACAAATTAAACTTTTTTATTAGTCTTTGTGAAGGTGATACCCATACACAATTATATTTATTCCTTTTAGTGTATGTTTTTGGAGAAGGCAATGGCAACCCACTCCAGTATTCTTGCCTGGAGACTCCCAGGGATGGGGGAGCCTGGTGGGCTGCCATCTATGGGGTCACACAGAGTCGGACACGACTGAAGCAACTTAGCAGCAACAGCGGCAGCGGCAGCAGCGTATGTTTTAATGATGTTATTGATAGTGTCATTTGTAAAAGTTCATTTTCTAAACTTTTTCCTTGTTGTGCCAAACTTCATATAATATTTTATATTGATTTTTAGATCTAGAAATCTTGCTAAATGAGTATATTAACTCCAATAAATTTTTAGTGTATTATTTGCAATTTTCTTCGCAATTAATTTTCTGAAAGTGACAACTTATTTTTCACTTTGTAATATGCATGCCTTTTTTCCCTTGAGTTTTTGTACTGTTTCCCTGTTAGTCACTCAGTCACGTCTAAATCTTGGTGACCCTATAAACTGTAGTCAGCCAGACTCCTCTGTCCATGAGATTTTCTAGGCAAGAACACTGGAATGGATTGCCATTCCCTTTCCATTTGTACTGGTTAGGCTCTTCATAATCATACTGAGTAGAAGTGAAAACAGGGGGCATCTTTATTCCCAATCTCAAAGGGAAAACTTTTAAGATTCTATTAAAAATCTTTTAAGATTAAAAACATTAAAAAATTATTTCTGCAGTTTGGTTTTTTGAAACAGATATCTCTTATCATGTTAAGGAAGTCCATTCTGTTGCTAGTAGAGAAGATTTTGATTTTATTTAAGTTATGAATGGGAGTTGATTTTATCACATCCTGTTTCTGTACCTATTGAAGTCATCACATGGTTCCCTCCTCTAATCTATGAATGTGATAAATTACATTAACTGACTTTCTATTTTTACACAAACTTGTCATTCCTGGGATAAATCCAAGTTGATTATTCATTCATTCCACAAGTACACACTTTACTCCCAATTTGCCAGGGGCTATTCAAGACATTATATAAATAACCTTGTAAGAGTACCATAGAGAGAAAACTGTGAAAAGAGAAAACATCAGTGAGAAACTGGGATGCTTGAAACTGAGAATTCTGTAAGTATTAACAGAGATTCTGAAAAGGACTGAGGTATGCTATCATATACATGGACATCACCAGATGGTCAACACCGAAATCAGATTGATTATATCCTTTGCAGCCAAAGACGGAGAAGCTCTATACAGTCAGTAAAAACAAGACCAGGAGCTGACTGTGGCTCAGACCATGAACTCCTTATTTCATGACTTAAATTGAAGAAAGTAGGGAAAACCACTAGACCATTCAGGTATGACCTAAATCAAATCCCTTATGATTATACAGTGGGAGTGAGAAATAGATTTAAGGGCCTAGATCTGGTAGATAGAGTGCCTGATGAACTATGGAATGAGGTTCGTGACACTGTACAGGAGACAGGAATCAAGACCATCCCCATGGAAAAGAAATGCAAAAAAGAAAAATGGCCATCTGGGGAGGCCTTACAAATAGCTGTGCAAAGAAGAGAAGTGAAAAGCAAAGGAGAAAGGGAAAGATATAAGCATCTGAATGCAGAGTTCCAAAGAATAGCAAGAAGAGATAAGAAAGCCTTCTTCAGCGATCAATGCAAAGAAATAGAGGAAAACAACAGAATGGAAAAGACTAGGGATCTCTTCAAGAAAATCAGAGATACCAAAGGAACATTTCATGCAAAGATGGGCTCGATAAAGGACAGAATTGGTATGGACCTAACAGAAGCATAAGGTATTAAGAAGAGGTGGAAAGAATACACAGAAGAACTGTACAAAAAAGATCTTCATGACCCAGATAATCTCGAGGGTGTGATCACTGACCTAGAGCCAGACATCCTGGAATGTGAAGTCAAGTGGGTCTTAGAAAGCATCACTACGAACAAAGCTAGTGGAGGTGATGGAATTCCAGTTGAGCTATTCCAAATCCTGAACGATGATGTTGTGAAAGCGCTGCAATCAATATGCCAGCAAATTTGGAAAACTCAGCAGTGGCCACAGGACTGCAAAAGGTCACTTTTCATTCCAATCCCAAAGAAAGGCAATGCCAAAGAATGCTCAAACTACCGCACAGTTGCACTCATCTCACATGCTAGTAAAGTAATGCTCAAAATTCTCCAAGCCAGGCTTCAGCAATACATGAACCGTGAAATTCCAGATGTTCAAGCTGGTTTTAGAAAAGGCAGAGGAACCAGAAATCAAATTGCCAACATCCACTGGATCATGGAAAAAGCAAGAGAGTTCCAAAAAAAGCATCTATTTCTGCTTTATTGACTATGCCAAAGCCTTTGACTGTGTGGATCACAATAAACTGTGGAAAATTCTGAAAGAGATGGGAATACCAGACCACCTGATCTGCCTCTTGAGAAATTTATATGCAGGTCAGGAAGCAACAGTTAGAACTGGACATGGAACAACAGACTGGTTCCAAATAGGAAAAGGAGTTCGTCAAGGCTGTATATTGTCACCCTGTTTATTTAACTTATATGCAGAGTACATCATGAGAAACGCTGGACTGGAAGAAACACAAACTGGAATCAAGATTGCCGAGAGAAATATCAATAACCTCAGATATGCAGATGACACCACCCTTATGGCAGAAAGTGAAGAGGAACTCAAAAGCCTCTTGATGAAAGTGAAAGTGGAGAATGAAAAAGTAGGCTTAAAGCTCAACATTCAGAAAACGAAGATCATGGCATCTGGTCCCATCACTTCATGGGAAATAGATGGGGAAACAGTGGAAACAGTGTCAGACTTTATTTTGCTGGGCTCCAAAATCACTTCAGATGGTGACTGCAGCCATGAAATTAAAAGACGCTTACTCCTTGGAAGGAAAGTTATGACCAACCTAGATAGCATATTCAAAAGCAGAGACATTACTTTGCCAACAAAGGTTCGTCTAGTCAGTTTTTCCTGTGGTCATGTATGGATGTGAGGTTTGGACTGTGAAGAAGGCTGAGCGCCGAAGAATTGATGCTTTTGAAGTGTGGTGTTGGAGAAGACTCTTGAGAGTCCCTTGGACTGCAAGGAGATCCAACCAGTCCATTCTGAAGGAGATCAGCCCTGGGATTTCTTTGGAAGGAATGATGCTAAAGCTGAAACTCCAGTACTTTGGCCACCTCATGGGAAGAGTTGACTCATTGGAAAAGACCCTGATGCTGGGAGGGATTGGGAGCAAGAGGAGAAGGGGACGACAGAGGATGAGATGGCTGGATGGCATCACTGACTCAATGGACGTGAGTTTGAGTGAACTCTGGGAGTTGGTGATGGACAGGGAGGCCTGGCGTGCTGCGATTCATGGGGTCGCAAAGAGTCGGACACGACTGAGCGACTGATCTGATCTGATGCTATCATAATTAAGTTACTGAGGTTAGGTAAGGAACATGATCATTAAAAAAGAGGAGGTCAAGGAACTGAGAGGGCAAGGTCTCAAAGCGAGGACCTGTGTGAGCATTAAAATCTTCAAACGTTATGATAAAAATAAAGTTGGAGAGAGTGAGTGTAAGCCAGGAGCCAAAATTTTAGGGACTGAGGGTAAATGATCCAGGTCCCATAAATGACTGCAGAAAGAAGGGATTATGCAGACCCATAATTTGAAATGAAAAGCTTAGGTAGACAGTTAGAGAAGAAAGATTGACCTGGAACAGCAGTGAGTCTCAAGGTCCATTTCTGGAGGATAGGGAAAAGTGTGGAAGGAAAAACAGCCACCACTGAAGAAGGCTGGATGGGGAGCAACGTCCTCTGGAGAAAGCCAGTTTTCCACTGAAGTGAGAAAATGAAGAAAAGTGTTCAAAAAGAGTGAGAATAAAAGGAGTTTTGCAAGTGATTGAATGTCAGTTCTAGAAGGTGCAGTGCAAAGTTTTCAGATGTTAGGAAGAAGAGGTGAATGCTCAGATATATGGGGAAAGAGGGTTGGAGATGAAGTAGATCTGGGAATAGGGGGTTTCTTGTGAAAAGAGAATAGCGAGGGAGATTGGACATAATAAAATTGACTCTGACGAGCTCTAGGTAGAGAGATGAGGCTGAGTTTAGGAGAGCATAGAGCAAAGTAGAGGGGTCTGGGCTGCCTTCTTCACCAATGTTTATGAAAACCTTAGAGACTGGAGACTGCAGACTTATTCCAATGCAGGGAAAGCGCTCTCCAGACCTAGCCAATAGAAAGGGGTCAAAGCATGCTCTCTCTTTTATACATATTTATACGTGTTTATGCTAAGTCATTTCAGTCATGCCCGACTCTGTGCAACCCTATGGACTGCAGCCTACCAGGCTCCTTTGTCCATTTTCTTCAGGCAAGAATACTGGAGTGGGTTGCCATGCCCTCCTCCAGGGGATCTTCCTAACCCAGGAATCGAACCTATGTCTCTTAGGTCTAACCTGCCTATCACTAGAGCTACCTGGGAAGCCCCTCCCCCACCACACACACACATACATATTTTTATATATAGATATATAATATTTAGCCATATATATATATATATATATATAGCTGATTTTGTTTGCTAATATTGTTTTTAAGATTTTTCCATTTGTGCATGTACATGAAAATATCCTGTAACTGCTCTCGTTCAGGTGGGTTTTTTTCTTTTTAGTCTGTATTATGGACTGAATGTGTCCCCAAAATGTATACGTTGAAGCCCTAAACCCCCATGTGACTGTATTTGGAGACAAAGCCTCTAAGGAGGTGAGAAAGCTTAAAATGAGATCATAAGGATAAGCACCTAATCTGATGGGATTAGTGCCTTTATAAGAAGAGAAAGGGACCCAGACCTGTCTCTGCTACCTGAGAACACATAGAAATGGAAATCATCTGCAAGCCAGGAAAAAGGTCCTCATCAGAAACCTAATGAGCTGGCACCTCGATCTTGCATTCCCAGACTCCAGAACCGTGAGAAATAAAATTCTGTTATTTAAGCCACCCAGTCTAAGATACTCTGTTAGGGCGACACAAGCTGACTAATAACAGTCTGTTAACATGCTGAATTGACTTCATTAATTTTTTTTAGATGTTTTTAATTGGATTTTTTAAAAAGCTGTTTGTTTTTGTTGGTCACGCCATTCAACATGTGGGATATTAGTTCCCCAACCAGGGATCAAACCCACACTCCCTGCACTGGAAATGTGGAGCCCTTAACCACTGGACCACCAAGGAAGTCACGAGTTCATTCATTTTTTAAAATTAAGGTTATTTAACTCTTGCACTCCTGGGATAAATACCAGTTGGGCATGATGTGTTATCGTTTTTATATATTGTTTGATTTAATTGGCTGAAATTTTGCAAAGAATATTTTCATCTGTGTTCATGATGAATATTACAGTTTCTTCTCTTGTTATAGATTTGCCTGCTTTGGGTTTCAAAATAGTATTATCCTCGGGATGAGTTGGGAATTCCCCTCCAATTTTCTGGAAAAATTTATAATGGAGTTTGTATTATTCCTTCTCTAAATGTATGGTGGAATGCATCTGTGATGATGTCTGTGCCAGGCAAGAATTTTCCTTTTGGAAAGTTTTAAACTACAAATTCATTTTTAAAATGGATTTAGGAGTTTTTCAGGTTTTCTATTCTTCTTGAGTGAATTTTGGTAGTTGTGTCTTTAAAGGGATTTGAACAGTTCATCTAGATGGTCAATTGTATTGCCACAAACTTCTACCAGTGGAATCTATACCGATATTAATTCTTACTCTTCTAGAGTTTATATCTTCTCTTAATAATTTTGATCAGTCTAACTTAAGATACCATTGATTTTTTCTCTTTTATCTATTTTCTAATTCATTGATTTCTACTCTTTCTAATCTCTAATCTTTTTATTTTCTTTCTCCCATTATATAGTGTTTCATTTACTCTTAGCTGAGGTCATTGATTTGAGACCTTATTTTTTATCTAGTATAAATATTTTGTATTAGAAATTTCCCTCCATATATATTAGCTGTATCCCACAACTTTTTATTTGACATTTTTATTTTATTCAGTTCAAGATACTTTCTGTTTCCTTTTTTGATTTCTCCTTTGGTCCAAGGTGATATAGAAGGGTGTTATTTACTTTCCAAATATTTAGAGATTTCCACGAGTATCTTTCTGTTTCTAATTTAACTTTATTGTGGCCATAAAACAAGCTCTGTATGACTCTAATGCTTTTAAATTTATGGAGAGTTGTTTTATGGCTCAGAACATGGTCAATCTTGGTAAGTATTCTATATGCACTTGAAAAGAATGTGTGTTCTGTTGTGGATTGAAGTGTTATGTAAGAAGTAGATCAAATTGATTAACAGTGTTGCTCTAGCTGTCTATGTATTTTCTAATTCTCTATTTTGTTCTATCAATTATTGACAGAGGAGTTAAGATATGTCTATAATTGTAGATTTGTCTATTTTTTGTAGTACTATCAGTGTTTTTCTTTTTAATTTATTTTGAGATTTTGTCAGGAGGGGCAGCCGTGAGGAGATACCCCTCGTCCAAGGTAAGGAGCAGAAACTGCACTTTGCTGGGGCAGCCGTGAAGAGATACCCCACGTCCAAGGTAAGAGAAACCCAAGTAAGATGGTAGGTGTTGCGAGAGGGCATCAGAGGGCAGATACACTGAAACCATAATCACAGAAAACTAGCCAATATGATCATCTGGACCACAGCCCTGTCTAACTCAATGAAACTAAAACATGCCCGCAGGGCCACCTAAGACGGGCAGGTCATGGTGGAGAGGTCTGACAGAATGTGGTCCACTGGAGAAGGGAATGGCAAACCACTTCAGTATTCTTGCCTTGAGAACCCCATGAACAGTATGGAAAGGCAAAATGATAGGATACAGAAAGAGGAACTCCCCAGGTCGGTAGGTACCCAATATGCTACTGGAGATCAGTGGAGAAATAACTCCAGAAAGAATGAAGAAAGAATTGTTTTGCCAAAGCAAAAACAATACCCAGTTGTGGATGTGACTGGTGATAGAAGCAAGGTCAGATGCTGTAAAGAGCAATATTGCATAGGAACCTGGAATGTCAGGTCCATGAATCAAGGCAAATTGGAAGTGGTCAAACAAGAGATGGCAAGAGTGAATGTCGACATTCTAGGAATCAGTGAACTAAAATGGACTGGAATGGGTGAATTTAACTCAGATGACTATTATATCTACTACTGTGGGCAGGAATCCCTTAGAGAAATGGAGTAGCCATCATGGTTAACAAAAGAGACCGAAATGCAGTACTTGGATGCAATCTCAAAAACGACAGAATGATCTCTGTTTCCAAGGCAAACCATGAGTTTGAGTAAAGTCCGGGAGTTGGTGATGGACTGGAAGGCCTGGCGTGCTGCAATTCATGGGGTTGCAAAGAGTCAGACATGACTGAGTGACTGAACTGAACTGAACTGAACTGAATCATATACACAAGCATTTGAGTTTCTTGTATACTCTTGGTAAATTGACACTTTATCTTTGTGAAATGATCTACTCTATCCTTCATAATATTTCTTGCTCTGAATCTACTTTATCTGAAATAATATAGCTACTTCAGATTTCTCTGGATTTGTAATTTTCATGTATTATCTTTCCATCCTTCTCTATTCAACCCATTCCTGTCTTTATGTTTAAAATGGGTTTTGTGGAAATTCCCTGGTGGTCCATTGATTAGGGCTCAATGTGTTCATTGTCAGGGGCCAGGGTTCAATCTCTGGTTGGGGATGCTGAAACCCATGCAGCATGGCCAAATAAATAAAAATAAAGCAAAATGTGTTTTTGTAAGCCACATATAATTGGGTCTTTTTTATCTGATCATCTGCCTTTAATTGGATATTTAGATCATTTACATTTAATGATTATTGATATCAGTTCAGTTCAGTTCAGTTCAGTTGCCCAGTAGTGTTCGACTCTTTGCGACCCCATGAATTGCAGCATGCCAGGCCTCCCTGTCCATCACCAACTCCCTGAGTTCACTCAAACTCATGTCCATCGAGTTGGTGATGCCATCAAGCCATCTCATCCTCTGTCAACCCTTCTCCTCCTGCCCCCAAACCCTCCCAGCATCAGGGTCTTTTCCAATGAGCACACTCTCGCATGAGGTAGCCAAAGTACTGGAGTTTCAGCTTCAGCATCATTCCTTCCAAAGAACACCCAGGACTGATCTCCTTTAGAATGGTCTGGTTGAATCTCCTTGCAGTCCAAGGGACTCTCAAGAGTCTTCTCCAACACCACAGTTCAAAAGCATCAATTCTTCAGCGCTCAGCTTTCTTCACAGCCCAACTCTCACATCTATACATGACCACTGGAAAAACCATAGCCTTGACTAGACGGACCTTTGTTGGCAAAGTAATGTCTCTGCTTTTGAATATGCTATCTAGGTTGGTCATAACTTTCCTTCCAAGGAGTAAGCATCTTTTAATTTCATGGCTGCAATCACCATCTGCAATGATTTTGGAGCCCAAAAACATAAAGTCTGACACTATTTCCCCTTCTATTTCCCATGAAGTGATGGGACCAGATGCCATCATCTTCGTTTTCTGAATGTTGAGCTTTAAGCCAACTTTTTCACTCTCCACTTTCACTTTCATCAAGAGGCTTTTGAGTTCCTCTTCACTTTCTGCCATAAGGGTGGTGTCATCTGCATATCTGAGGTTATTGATTATTCTCCTGGCAATCTCGATTCCAGCCTGTGCTTCTTCCAGCTCAGCATTTCTCATGATGTACTCTACATAGAAGTTAAATAAACAGGGTGACAGTATACAGCCTTGACGTACTCCTTTTCCTATTTGGAACCAGTCTGTTGTTCCATGTCCACTTCTAACTGTTGCTTCCTGACCTGCATATAGGTTTCTCAAGAGGCAGGTCACGTGGTCTGGTATTCCTATCTCTTTCAGGATTTTCCACAGTTGATTGTGATCCACACAGTCAAAAGCTTTGGCATAGTCAATAAAGCAGAAATAAATGTTTTTTTGGAACTCTCTTGCTTTTTCCATGATCCAGCAGATGTTGGCAATTTGATCTCTGGTTCCTCTGCCTTTTCTAAAACCAGCTTGAACATCTGGAAGTTCATGGTTCACGTATTGCTGAAGCCTGGCTTGGAGAATTTTGAGCATTACTTTACTAGCGTGTGAGATGAGTGCAATTGTGTGGTAGTTTGAGCATTCTTTGGCATTGCCTTTCTTTGGGATTGGAATGAAAACTGACCTTTTCCAGTCCTGTGGCCACTGCTGAGTTTTCCAAATTTGCTGGCATACTGAGTGTAGCACTTTCACAGCATCATCGTTCAGGATTTGAAATAGCTCAACTGGAATTCCATCACCTCCACTAGCTTTGTTCGTAGTGATGCTTTCTAAGACCCACTTGACTTCACATTCCAAATTCACATTGATATGAGTGGGTTTAAATCTACCATATTGCTATTTGTTTTCTATTTTTCACATCTGTTGTTTGTTCCCTTCTCTCGGTCTTTTTTTGAATTAATTGTGTTATGGTTCCATTGTTTCTCCTTTGCTGACTTATTAGCTATACATTTTTGTTTTGTTATTTTAGTGATTTTTAGTTTATATTATACATCTTTAATTATCAGTTTACCTTCAACTAATATTTTAGCACTTCACATGTAATATAATAATTTTATAACAGTATACTTTTATTTTTCTTCTCCCTATCTTTGTGTCTTTGTTGACATATGATTTGCCTCTATGTGTTATAAACTCTCTATTTTTTTTAAAGAGTCAATTGTCTTTTTGAGACATTTAAATGCAAGGAAAATAAAGTATTTTATATGTAGCACATAGTTACCATTTCCAATGCTCTGTATTTTTCTGTATAGATTCAAATTTCCATCTGCTGTAATTTTTCTTTTGCCAGAAGATCTTTTACAAATGTAAATCTGATAATGTCACTCCTCCACAAAAACTCTCTAATGAATTCCAATCACACTTAATACAAAATCCAAAATCTTAACCCATGATCTGTTACATTCTATATGATCTGATCCTAAGTTACCTTTCTGATTTAATGTCTCCTCCCACTCATATCTTAATTCTTCCCCAGCCACACTGGCCTCCGACCAAACACATGCTCCCCTTAAAGCGCTTGTAGTTGTTCTACCCTTTACTCACACAACTCTTTGCCCAAGTTATCACTTGTCCCCCTCATGTTATGAAAATCTTTCCTCCAACATCACCTCATCAGAAAGGACACACATATATTCATTTCCTATGCTTTATCTTACTTTCTTTTCAGAGTTCTTACTGTTACTTGAAATCATGTTGTTTTTGTCAATTATCACTTGTCTCCATCATTAGAATGAAGCTTTATGAAGGCAAGCTCTTTGTTTTATTCACCCATGTGTCTCCAGCGCCTTGACAGTGACATCGGGCTTATAGAACTGGCCTGGAAAGAAAATTGCTTTCCAATACCTACCTGAGTTAATTTTGATAATCACTATTGTTATGTATGAAACAAATTCTGAAAAACAGGAAGGCTGGATTCTAGAAAGAATTCAAAAATAATCCACAAGTTTGGCAATCTTGAATTTGGAGTTTCTTTTCTATTAATCTAAATTAGCTAGCTTTTGATTTCAAAGCTATAATTAGGATTCTGCCTCAAGGCAATAGAGAGTAAAGAACAAAGGACAAGAGAAGCTTTTTTTCTTCTTAATTATCCTTCATCCTCCCCAAACCCCCAGGTTTACTGAGTACACAGAGGCATGAGGAGGGAGGAAAGGGAGAGGATGAAGTACTAAACTTCCTTGGGAGATGGAAGGAGCTGCCCACCCCTCCTCCCACCATCGTAACCTAACAGGTTCAATCAGGTTTTAGAGTCCAAGACTTTGGAAGTAGATAAATCTGTGAAGCTGTTCCACCTTGAGTGGCTTGTTCAATTGACATCACTCAATTGACTTGAAATTGAGTGATGGTCAGAAGCCTGTACTGTTGGATGCAACCAAGGGACCCAGAATCAAGGTCCTCTGTCCATGGCCTCTCCACTCATCTTTTCTGCACCTTGCTAGGACTAAAGGATCTCACTTGGAATTACACTGCATGAGTGCTTAGTTGCTCAGTCGTGTCGGACTCTTTGCAACCCTGTGGACTGTAGCCCACCAGACTCCTTTGTCCATGGGCCTTTTCAGGCAAGAACACTGGAGTGGGTTGCCACTTCTTGCTCCAGGGGATCTTCCTGACCCAGAGATTGAACCTGTATCTTCTGTGTCTCCTGCATTTCAGGTGAATTCTTTATCCATGGAGTCATAAGGGAACCTCTTGGAATTATATTATTAATATTGGTCCCTAATTTATACCCTAATTAATTTTGGTTTACACCATACTTAGTCATCATTTCCTGTGACTTATGGAGGTGAATTTATGCTACATAAATTCTGTTGAATGCAAATAACTGCATATTTTATGTTTTTCATCCACAAAAATATCCATACTTATAATTTGAGAAGAAACAATTATAAACTGTTATGGTAGTAAATTTTGGATGGAGTCCCATAAGTAAGAATTATCTCCCAAACTCCTTTTATTACACCATGTTATCATAATTTATATATTTTAGAAGTATTATGCAAAATAAATGCAGGAAATAAAAATACCACTTCACCTGGGATCCATTCTTTTCTATGCCCCAGTAATCCACGACTACAATAAGGGTTAGATATTTTGACTACCCTGGTCTTTTACTTATATATAAAATGTCTAAAACCATTTCTATATAATCCACAGTCCACATTTTTCTCATAAGATTATTTCAAAGATTAAAAAATAATTTATATGTAGCATTTGACATATACTCAACATTAATAAATATTAGTTTGTATTGATTAATAAGTGATGGTATTACATTTACATAGACTTATCCAAAAGCTGTAAAATGATTCTCAAGACACTCCTTCTGGTTTTCACAAACCTGAATTACAAGAAATCTCTAGCCAAAACTACATGCGCTGGAGGACATAGGGTGATGTAATATTTTTTTAGAAACAGCAATAATTTGATGATTTCCTCAACCTCTTTTACAATGGCAGAAGGATAGAAACAGCTTTTATTCAACCACCAAATGTGATTTGGGCCTCCATTACGAGTCAGGTGCTGGAAGATAGCAGCAAAGCACAGTAGGCTCCCTGATCCCGTTGAGCTTACAAACTGTCATGAAAGAAAAGGATTAAGTACATGACTTACAGATATGAAGACTATTAAAAATGCAAGTAAATAACAAACCCCTAAACTAAAGGTGATTTTAGTCAAGAAAGACTTTTTGAGGAAGTGAGATGACTTTTCATTTTATTTATATATATATATATATATATATATATATATATATGATCTCATTCATTAGAGATTTTGAAATCCTGAGAAATGAAATTTCAAACTTTCATATGTGATTATGATAATTGCAGTAAAGTCATTTTAAGCAGGAGTTAGATTCTGCAGTTACCACCTGATTATTGTACGTAGTTAAAATTACTTTTGGAAATTCATTAAACTACCCCCCAAATTCAGTATATGTGCGAATATTTATATACTATTGTCAATGTTGAATTTTAACTGAATCCTGTGCTATTGGAAAATAGCAAAGGTTAAGAAATTCCCCCCCACACACACCTTTTTGTAAATCATTATTAAAAAAAATCACCCTTAGATAAGAATGAGACCCTCTGTCAACCTAAATAAAGAAGTAAACTGAGACAAGCTCAAATTACCAGAAATTGAGCTTGTTCAGGAATAGCAGAGGAATTGCAACTCAGGAAACACATGCTGTAGCAAAGTTATAGGCAAGTCTGTTGAGGGCTTGGAGGCAAGGAGTACAATGAGGGGGAAGTCAAGCCAGGGTCCCAGCAGTAAGTTCTTTGGCTTGCCAATGGGGCCGGATTCTATGCAAATAGTCATTGGTCAGGAGATAGGTCTCCTTCTGTAAATCAGGCCTTTAGTGAAAATCGGCCTCTCAGTTCTTAAGTTCCATTTTCTCAAGGTCACATGTGTGAGATTCTGCATTTCATAGTCTCCAATTCCATTTTACTTTATTTTTCTTTTTAATGTTTGTTTTTTGATTTTTTTTTTTTTTGGCTGTGCATTCAGCTTGCAGCATCTTAATTCCCCCCAGGGATTGAATCCAGTAGAATCAGTAGAATGTAAAAGCATTGAACCGAGAATGACATTAAAAGCCCTGAGTCCTAACCACTGCTTGGCCAGGAAATTCCCTCTCCAGTTTCATTTTAGATTGAAATCCTTTCACATCCCCTAGTTACCTATGATGAGACCAAACATAGACCCTCCAAATTCCCATTCTTTGCTTCATAAATGATTTTTTATTGGCATTTAGTTGCTTTACAATGTTGTGTTAGTTTCTACTGCACAGCAAAGTGAATCAGCTTTCATAAATGATTAGACAAAAGGCTCATCCCCACTGATCAACATGAACAAAACGCTTCTTAACCAAACTTTTGTAATTTTTTTCTTTCCCCCAAAGTTCCTGAACTTTGGCTCACCCTCAGCCAGAGCCAACACACAACCCACCTAAACAGATAGGTCTCAGAATAAAACATCCTCTGAACTACTATCTGATCATACTGTTATCTCGTTTCGCTTCTCCCAACCTGGTTCCTTCTAGCCTTGTTTACACCTCTCCATAAAAATAAAATCAATTCCTTTTCCTTCACTCTTGAGATGCTTGCCCTTCCCTCATCTTAAACCTTTCGAATAAAGTTTCTCCTTACTAAGTCTGGATTTGTTTTTTATTTAACACGAAACACTGGAAACCAACTCAGTACCTCTCAATAAGTACAATCCAATGGACACGAGTTTGAGCAAGCTCCAGGAGATAGTGAAGGACAGGGAAGCCTGACGTGCTGCAGTCCATGGGAGCGTAGAGAGTTGGATACGACTGAGCGACTGAACAACACAAATCACGTTTTACTAGCATTTGAAGAGTTTAATGTTTTTTCTCCATTGTTCAACAGATAAAACATGTATTTGGTAATAGAGCACAAAAAATACATGCTTTCAAACACTATAATCGCAAGGAAGATGCAGGCATCAGGAGAGCCCCAAGAGTAACCAAGACTGAAATAAGAGCAAAGGCCTGTCCTCCATCCCAAGCTCCAGAAAATATGTGCTCACTGATGGAATGGCTGGTGGAAATGCCACCGTGATTTTTTTTCTTCCTTTTCTTTCCTTTTTTCCTTTTTTTTTTTTTTGTTCTGGATATATACATATATATATAAAGTCAGGTGTGAGATTCAAGTGTGATATGTCTTCTCGGTACTCTAAAACACTATAATAGAAAGGGAGACAAAAGAAAGAAAATACAATAAAATCTCATCTATCAGGAATCCTTAGAGGATGTGTCACTCTGAAATGTTGGAGATTTGCTCACTTAAATCTCTTTGTAGAAGTCTTTCTGAATTGCATTGCATATTTTACTGCTTTCTTCAAAAGGTACTCTAAATATAACTTAACCTTTTCTTGGATGATGTACAATCACTGTTATTTTAAAATAAAATTCCACTCTAGTGTATTGCAGTGATGAATGCATGACCTACTGTGGTGCATAAGACTATGTAAGGCTGAGCTTTCTGAGTTCTCTTCTTCCTTTTCATCTTCCTTCCCCTCCCCTCCTCCTTCTTCTTTTCTTTCTCCTTCACTTTTTATAGTAACTGTATACTTTCTACAGTTAAAAAAAAAATCCAGTATTTTTTCCCCTCTGTCACTGTATCTGCCTGTGACAGGAACTCTTCTCCTTCCAAATGCTTCTTGTTATGTGCTTTAGCTTTGGGTTGGGGACAGGAGGGAGAATGACAGAAATTTCCATACTTCTAGGAAAGTACCAGAGTACTTCGGCTCTAGGAGCTTTTCTACAAAAGAAACTGTTCACCTGCGAGCAAACTACATAAGCTTTAGCGTTTTTGATCTTCTTGTTCCCACCTTCGTTGTTTTTAATAGAAAGAAGGATCTGAAAGTATAATTTAGTGAAAAAAAACTTGACTTGAGGCAGAGTACTTGGTTCAAACTAAAGACCTGACATGCATTAGTTGTGTGCCCTTAAATAAGTGATTTATCTATACTAATTTTCAGTTCCTCAACTATAAAATGGAACCAGAAATACTTGATGTGGTTATAAGCTGTAAAAGTATTCAAAATGAGCAGACTGTCTAACTAAATATCATCCACCGTGAACAAAGCATCTATCCACAAGTTTTCTGTGAGTCTGTTGTAGGCCTCAATGGAAGTTTCCCTCCTAATTTTCTGATGATTCAAAGTACCTAGAATAGTGTTTCTCCAATACTGATTGACATGGATTGTGTTAAATTGCATTGTTAATCGCAGATTCCAACTTGGACCCCTGGGGATCAGATGGACATTTTATATTTCTAACAAGTACAACTCACCTGGAGGCAGCTTGCTACTTACCTATTAATTTGTTAGAACTGCAAATCCCTAGACCTACAGAATCAGAATCTACATTTAAGAAAATGACCAGGAATTAGTATGCATTTTAAAGTTTGAGAGGCCCTTTGCTAGCTTATAGAAATGACATTCAAAGGTAAAAATGCAAATTCTCAAACCCTACTCCACCCAAACTGCTGAGGTCTCAGACAAAAATGAGGAAGAGGGTTTTAAAAACTGAAAGAAAGGTCCTTCTTATAAAGTGGCAGAGAACTTGCTGAATTATGCTCCAGTGTTTTGTGGAAGGTAGAACTTTCAAGCAATGAATTTGGATCTTAGCAGAGGAGATTTTCAAGCAAAGTATTAAAGGGGCAGCTTGGGTCCTCCTTACTGCTTTAGTAAAATGTGAGAGGAAAAAGTTGAATTAAGAAAGCAATTAGTAAGCATAAAGGAACTGGAATTTGAAGATTTGAAACATGCTAAGCCTAACCATACTGCCAAAAAAAAAAGGGGGGGAGGGAAGGGGGAGGCTTGTCCTAAAGACAACACTAGAGGTATGACTGAACAGTTTCTGGTAGAGGATGTGACTCATGGATTGCAATCAACCATCTCAGCAGAGGCTTGGAATAGAGATGCAATTATATCAGTGGTGACACTACCAGTTTGGACCGAAAGAGGGGCTGAGAAAGTGGGACAGAATGAAGGAAGCTGTCACCTAGAATTTTACTGGACGGAACCATAGAATTTTTTGGCTGTGCACATGCTTTACCCTTCAAGAAAAGGGAAGAATGACCCCAAAGTTCATTCAGAGATCATCAGGGCTATCAACTCAGTTTCAACAGGCCTGATGGCCTGCTGAACATGAGGTTGTGACCCTGCTTAAGGGCCCTCAAGACAGGGCCACCACCCTAGTAGGTCCAGAAGGCAGGGCATCAAACCAAAAAGGATTATTCGCAAGCTTTCAGCTCTAACGGTATTTGCCTTGTTAGGTTTTGAACTTGCTTGGGATCCATCATCCCTTTTTCCTTTCCTATCTCTCCCTTTTGGTACAGCAATGTCTATCTTACGCCTGTCCCATCACTGTATTTTGGAAACACCTAGCTTGTCTGATTTCACAGGTTCACAGCTAGAGAGGAATTTTGCCTTAGGATGAGTCATACCTCTAGTTTCACTCATATCTGATTTAGATGATATTTAGATGAAACTTCAGACTTTATAGAGTTGATGCTGGAATCTGTTAAGATTTTGGCAGCTGTTGGGATAAAATAAATGTGCGTTTCATGCAATAAGGACATTAATTTGGGGATACCAGGGGCAGAATGGTATGGACTGAATTGTGTCCCCCAAAATTCATCTGTTGATGTCAGTCAATGTGACTGTGTTTGAGGATAAGGTAAAGAGGTAATTAAGGCTAACCAAGGTTGTACAAGTGGGGCCCTAATCTGATGGATGGTTTTATAAGAAAAGGAAGAGATCCTTTGACCTCACATAACTTGAGGCCTATGCACTCGGGAACGGCCATGTAAGAACACAATGAAAAGTCAGCTGTCTGAAAGCTAGGAAGCAGGCCCTCACCAGAAACACTGTGTAACATGATCAGATTTTACATTTAGAATGGATTAGAGGAGGAGAACAAAAAGCAAGTAGACCAAAGAGATTGTTGTAGTCCAGGTGAAATATGATGGTGGCTTAGACTAGGGTGTTGATATTGATTGGGGTTAGAGCTGTGGAGAGGCGGATAGACTCAATGGATATTTAGGAGGAAAAATCAATAAAACTTAATGATGGATTAGGTGAGGATTGTCAAGGCTGGCTATTGGCTTGTTCAACTGGATAAATAATGGTGTCATTTACTGAGATGAGATAATAGAAGAGGACCAGGATTATGGTGGAAAGAACACTCCCTTTAAATTCTGTGTTTATTAGGATGCAAATACCATACACAAGTGGGGCTTTCCTGGTAGCTCAGTGGTAAAGAATCCACCTGCAATGTGGGAGACACAAAAGATTTGGGTTTGATCCCTGGGTCAGGAAGATCCCCTGAAGGAGGCCATGGCAACTCACTCCAGTATTCTTGCCTGCAGGATCCCATGGACTGAGGAGCCTGGTGCAATAAGTTGGACACAACTCAAGTGATTGAGCACAGCACAGCATCATACACAAGGAATGCAAATGAATTCTGACTATTTAAGTGCAAAAAAATGGAGAATAAATGCTATCAAGAGCTCACCAAGTCAAAAAATTCTGAACCACAAGCCCTTGTAACCAGGCAGGCATCAAAGCAGGTCCAGAAGTTGAAGAACCAGGAGTCATAAGAAGTATCTTTTAACAAGAATCATCTGAGCAGAACACCCTGACACTGCAAGAATTATTCCATTATACCACCAAAGTTCAAACCTCATCCTATCTTTATGTATGTACTCCATATTAAAACTTACAGTCCAAGGTATCAGTGTCTAATTGGCTAGTTATAGGATCAAGCCTGTCTTCCAAGGGCAAACAAAAAGAGGAGCTGGTATCTTTAATGTCAGTAGTGGGAGGTGAAACACTTATCCTTTCCAAGAGAATATTCACTGAGGAATTCCCCAAATAGAAATATGGTTAGATACTAGACAGTCAGAAATAAAATGAAAAATGTACAGTCCACACCTTTGGCAGACAAACATGTATTCATATCCTTCTTCCCCAAATCACACTTCCCCCAGAATTGTTCTTCCTAATACAATTCATTACTTGTACCACAAAAACACACTCCTTTTCCAAATGAAGACAGTCCCAAATCTCATCAGTTACTCTATAAAATCACAAGTCTACAAACTCTGGGTAATGTCCCCTCCTCCTCTAGTTTTATTGTGATACGTATTCTGTTGTTGTTTTTCAGTCGCTCAGTTGTGTCCGACTCTTTGAGACCCTGGACTGCAGCACACCAAGGCTTCCCTGTCCTTCACTGTCTCCCAGAATTTGCTCAAACTCATGTCCATTGAGTCAGTGATGCCATCCAACCATCTCATCCTCTGTCATCCCCTTCTCCTCCTGCCCTTGATCTTTCCCAGCATCAGGGTCTTTTCCACTCTTTGCATCAGGTGGCCAAAGTATTGGAGTTTCAGCTTTAGCATCAGTCCCTCCAACGAATATTCAGGCTTGAATTTCTCTAGGATTGACTGGTTTGATCTCCTTAGCCTCAAAAGTAAATTTTAGAGTTAACCACTATTATTTTATAATGGAGCTTCCCTAGTAGCTCAGATGGTAAAGAATCTGCCTACAATGTAGGAGACCTGGGTTTGATCCCTGGGTCGGGAAGATCCCCTGGGTAAGGAAATGGCTACTATTTTATAATAAGCCATACATAGTATACTCTAGAATAAAGCATAGAGCAAAGAATTCCACCAGACCTGCAGTTTAGGGCTAGAGAAATAAAATGTGACCTTAAAGGATTGTTTTTCTATTTCAACCCCAAGGATTCCATGACCACTGGCAATAATCTCATTGCAGTCAGCCCATTTCGTTCCCTGCTGCCATTACATTAACCAGGCCCACCAGTCCTCCAGTGGTAAGTGACCTATATGGGTCCTGCTGCCTTAAGGACTCACTGTTCCTACTGAAATCAGGAAATTCATTTCTATTTCAGCTTCTCCCACACAGTCCAGAGAACAACTACTACACCACTTTTATAATAAGCCAGAGATCCAATCACAACGTATGTCTCAAAGTCCTAGTGAATAGAATGTCTTCAGGGCCTGCTGGAGGAACATATTTATTGGATGAGTGGACGAGACATCTATAATAAATCAAATCCAGTATTCCAATCTCCCAATTCTTTGAATTATTTTCTTTACCTTATTCTAAGACATGTCTGACACCTCCGTTCATTTGTAAGTCTAGGGTAGTGCTCACCAGCCCAGTTCTTTACCTTCACATGCCATCAGGAATCTCTGACAAGTGAACTCATATCAATAAATTCAGTCTAATATAAAATTATGGTTCTCCATCTTTGGTTCTATACCTTAAATTTCTATTCTTCCATATGTTTTGCAAATGACTGCTGAAGTAAATTGATCAAGTCCCACCATCTTTTGATAGCTAAACCTTCTCCTCCCAGATTTCACTTTTATAACTGGTGCCTTGGGGCTTTCTGGGTTTTAACTCTGGATACAAGTCTGCAAATAATTCTAGTTCCCACTAGCAGCGTAACTGCCTCATTTAAGGGCCTAGTAGTCACACATTGGGGTTTCCCTGGTGGCTTAATGGTAAAGAATCTGCCTGCAATGCAGGAGTTCGATCCCAGGTTCGATCCCTGGGTCCAGAAGATTCCCTGGAGAAGTGGAGAAGGAAATGGCAACCCACTCCAGTATTCTTGCCTGGGAAATCCCATGGACAGAGGAGCCAGGCGGGCTACAGTCCATGGGGTCACAAAGATTCAGACACAACTTAGTGACTAAGCAACAACAATCACGTGTTGATTCCATGAATCCTCTGCATCCTCTGATAAATCCCTTCACTTTAATTTATTGTTGGCTGAAGGAAACCAGTATTGCTTTCTGTTATCTGCAGTCAAAATTTGGAACCAGGAATTAGAAAACAGAAAACCCATGAATGCCTTTATCATGTTATAGGAAGATAACCCAGAAATCTGGTATACAGTGACCAAAAAGTAATAAACTATCATCTTTGGTCACCTGCATCAAGTATATCCAATAGGGATAAAGATCTGGGGGACAATGTTGCCAGTACCAATGAATTATTCAACAAATTCAGTGAATGCGAGTGGAAATTAGGGCTTTTGACAGCATTCGAAATCTTAAAGAAACAGATGATTAAATACAAATACCTAAAGCTTTGGTCACAGTATGAGTTAAAACCTAGGAAATTCCAGTGACTATTCCAGAAGTGACTATTCCAGTCTGACTAACAGAATCTCTCATCTCTGGCAAACCTAAGCCCAAACTTAGGTTTTACCATTCCCAACATGAATTCTTTGGGGGTTGCTACTTTTCTATGTCCATCTATCCAGTTCTCACATGAAAATCAGAGCTGATTGTTTGCAATTGGTACCAAAAGAATCTGGATCCTGTTGGGGAACCTCCCCTAAACACACCTTTGTCCTCAGAAGCAATCCTTACTTCTCCGACTTTCCAAATTGGAAAACAGATAAGAACTGAGGCCACCCTTGAGCTCTTAGAACCACAAAGGACCATAAACGGAAGGAATGATCTGGCCAGAACATAAAAACCACAGCTGCAGAATACCAGTATTGCCATCTAAGGCAATAGGTCTATAAATTGTTTGAGCAGGGCTCAAAGATTTGAGAGTTCATGATTCTCAGCAGACTAGTGTGGACTTTGCTATGGGTCCCCTATATAAAAACCAGTGGAGGTTCTCCTTTCATCTTACTCTAAGTGCTGAGAGTGTGGCTCTGTGAC